>NC_056729.1:432198053-432338053 GCF_019279795.1 Protopterus annectens | reverse complement strand
CATCCATCCCTTCTCTGGTTGATGGGCCATGGCACAGACAACAGAACACATTGCGTACACTACATATCTCTGGTACCAATATGGTTGTGAGGACGACCCTAGCATTTGTGATCTTCCACATGCTGTACTTCACGCACATAGGTACACGCAAATACTTATCTTTCATGACATGGTAGGTAGACCCGGGTAATACTCATTCATCTTTGGGCCGTCCAGACAAGGACAACTTGGACTGCGAATGGGCAGATATTGAGCGAATGCTCTGACCATTGGTAGGGTTGCCACCTTTTCAAATGACCAAAGTGGGACATTTTCAGGACACACATCAGATTTTACAGGCCAACACATACCCACGGTCAGTACAAAGGATAGTACTTTAGTTTTTTGCCTAAATGAAAGCTTGTTGTTATGGCAGTTTAGTTGCTTATTTGGTTTCTTGTAACATTTAGGTATTTTACATACAGAAATAACTATTTTATGGAACTATTACATAAAATATGGGACATAATTATGTCCTACAATCGCAGGACATTTAAAATTTTTAATATTTTTGGTAAGGACACAACTGCCCAGAGAGGGACCATCCCTCACAAAGTGGGACAGGTGGTAACCCTAACCATAGGGCTAGGCTTAGCAAAGGGCAGTGGTGTGCTAACATGCTGCATTTCGCTTCCACTTGGTATAACAATCAACACAACAATGGAATACGGGCACGGGGTTTTAAATGTCATTTGTTCGAGGGACGGGGACTCAATATTCAGCTACATGCCTTTGTGTTTACTTTTTATTTTGGTATTCACAAAACTGTCTTGTATGCTTTGCATACATTTCAGTATCCACGGACACTGACAGGAGTGATTATTATTAGAGGCAGGCTGTACTAGTCAGCATTTTAGGTTGTGCGTCTGCAGCTGACATGTTCATGCCTCCGTGCAGCCCTTAGACATGCCCCCTGCACTCGCGCACGTTTCCTATGCACGTGGACGTTGCAGCAGCGCTCCTTCATTATTATGCATGTGGTGCTGCTGTGCCATCTCTACGCCACACGGTCGGCACAAGGCTAACGCCGTCCTTGCTCTGAGCTTCATGAATCCCGGGGTATGTGTATTTCTATATATGCCTTTTGGTCTTGATCGTGACTGAAAGAGGTCCCAGGACCAGTTTACTTACCAAGCAAAATAATAAATACATGTTTTAAGTGCTTTGACTTTGGGCATAGTATCAGGAAATACCCTTTGAATGTTATAGCTTCATAGGTTCATAGAACAGTACTAAGCTAACTGCCATTATGGACCATTTTAAGCCTAGTAATTACCTCAAGTGAGAACCAAACCCTGCACTTTGCGTTTGTAAGGTAAATACCTTAACCATTATGCCAAACTCCCACCATATTAAGAAGGAATAAGTGGGGGACAGTAGCTGAGTTGCTGTGAAGGTGAAATATGTCAGCACATCTGCACTTACAGATGCTCATCAAGTATAGTTTCATGGGTGAATAATAAGCTAACTACCCTGAATGACCATATTAAGTCTAGCTAAGAACCTGAGGTCAGAATCAAACTCTATAATGTATCCTTATGAGGCAAATACTCTAACCATTATGCCAAATCCACCCATGGAGTATGGTATATACACTTGTATGAATATCCTTTCCATGCTACACAAGGGGACTGAATCTGTTGTAGATAACAGTCATATTCTGGAGTTCCATACCGGTGATATCAAAGAAAATAAGAAAACAAATGCAAGTACTGACTGAATAAGTCTCCAGTGCGTAGTAATAAATGTAACCAAGGTAGAAGGATAAGAACATTTGTATTTATGGTTATGAATGAGATTATACTGGGTCTAATATGAGTGCTCATGTGCTAGTAGCTCACAGTGCACCTGCTCACTGCTACTTGTTCTGATTGGCAAGCATCCTAACTCCCACTAGCCTAAACCTACTGAACTATCTAGCCCACCCAACAACCGATCTTACTGAATAAATAGCCCTACATGAACCCTAACCCTAACCCTGAAAGTCCCATCCGGTCCCTAACCCAAATCATAGCAATCCTCTCCCTAATCTTAAAGTCCCCATTCAATCCCTAAACCTAAAACTCTACTTCCTCCTCATACTTCCTAAATCTAAAGCTCCCCTTCTCTAAACCTAAATCCCCCTCACAATCACTGCCTAAAACCCTAACCCACACTCCCCCCCACTACCTCACCTTGCCCAAAATCAGTAATTGTGTTTGGAAGAAGAGCAGCAGTACATCTCTCTCCCCCCACAGATGCTAAATCTCGCTCAAACATGCAGTCAAGCTAGAGAGTAAGTAGCTGGCTGTGCAAGCCCATGGCTGCGAGTCAGTGGTGTTTGAGTGGTAGGAACTCGTGAGCTTGCAGTACACCTGCTTAAATCACCACTGTAAAAGTAATCAAAATCATTATTTGGGATTAATACCATTAATGTTACACAAAGTAGCACTTTCTTAATTTCTGCTAAAGGTAATAATAAAGAATCCACAGAGGATATCTGCAGTTATTAAAAGCAACAAAAAGATAGCGACCAAGGAATAAATGTTCCTACGACTTGAAGAACACTGAATAATAAAAAATAAAAAGTATAGGAGCAAACCAAGGCTGGTAATATGTATCAACATATAAAAACAGCAGTCCAAAGAGCTGTACCAAGCAGAAAACTCCATTTGTTATAAATCCACACAGGAATTTCACGAACCATGGAATTTATTGGGAACAAATAGGCAAGCGCTTTCACCCTTCTAGGCTTCCTCAGACCTTTATACATTTTCATTAAAACTGAGATCAATATATACAGATTAAACATGACATCACTTCCTATTCTAAATTTTAAAATATATTTCATTATTAAAACATATAACATTTTTAAATTTAGAATACATATTACCAGCCTTGGTTTGCTCCTATACTTTTTATTTTTTTATTATTTGCAGTTATTAACATGATTTTTTTTCTTTTTTTTCTGAAATATAAATGGACAAAGCACAAAATAATACTGCAGACAAAGTCCATTTTAAGGGGGAAAGTCTTTTTTTTCCAGGAATGTCTACTAAGAGGCGATCTGCGCCTGACGTATAAAGCCATGTCCAAACCAGAATTAATGGACATGCTCCACCTCAGGAAATCCAAATCCCTTAGAGCTACACACTCCAGGGACTTAAACCTCAGCACAGAAATAAATAGGACATGCTGGAGGGACAGATTCATATCCCAGAGGCTCCCCTCACTCTGGAACAAAATCCCAATCCATGTTAGGCAGAGCCCCTCAATGACCCTCTTCAAGAGAAATCTTGATGAGTGGATGGGAGATCATAGGTTTACCCCTGGGATCTCTTCTGTGTCCCTTCTAGACAGAGGCAAAATAAACTAACCTTAAAAGGGCTATCTTCTGTGACCTACTATACAGAGGCACAGTCAACTAATCTAAAAGGGTGGCGAAAGCCAAACACACTCTGGCTAGGCTTATAAATGCCCTAGGGCAGATAGCCTAGTATCAACCTATGAACCTATGAACACTTTCTAGTTAAGTAACTTGTTCAGAGTCATGCTGTAAGCAAATAGTGGCTGAAGGAATCAAACTCTGAACTGCATCATGGAATATGAATTAGTGAAATGCCAAATGAAAAATATGGATATTAAAAGAAATTGGCTGTGGCTGCATAATGAAAAGCAGTTAAGGGCTTTTTGTTGGGGGGGGGGCACTATTCGATTAAGAAAGTTTATCTCTCATTTTGCCACTTTGGTCTGTCTCTTTTCTTAAATGACCAAGGAAATGGCTGCTGGGAGAATGAACTGGTCTGATGAAATGGGTTTATTATAAAATTCCCTTGGCTCTCAGTTCATTCTAGTTGTCCTGGATTTCAGTATGAAGTTATAGTGCAGACAGATTCTAGGGACATGGTACTATCTCAGTAGGTATAAGATGAGTAAGAGAGCATTTGTTACCATATTAGGAAGCCAGCCCTCAAGAAAAAGAAATGTACAGCTATTGAGGAGGAGTGCCTAGTCATAAAGTGGCTTTTGTTGGCTCTGCTTTATTATCTATCAGGTACAGACTACAAATTATTTACATATTGCATCTTACTTTCACAGAAAGATTAAAATGCAGGGTCACAAACTAGTTAGTGGAACTACATTTCCTGTAATCCAAAAACCACAAGGTATCACCACGGCTTAGGAGAAATCTCTTGTACGATGCAGGAGTCTATTTTTTCTGCAACATTTCCTATATAATGATGTAGAAAACTTATCACCTTCTTTACTTATTTGTATGTCTAGAAATTCTCTCATTTCTAGACCAATTGCCTACAAACTTCAAAAAGTAGTATTAATATAGCTAATAAAGGCTTGCAGATTTACTTCTGTCCCTTCCCTAATGAGGAAGATATCATCCACGAATCTTTTATAATATTTACTATACCTCTGATATTCAGTATCGATGATGAATCTCTTCTCCAAGTACACCATGTACTTGGAGTATAAGTTCGCATAAGGTGTCCCCATTGCCACCAATATAGTTTGTAAATAATAAGTTGTTCCATGCAAAAAATCATTGTTCTCTAAAATCAACTCTGACAGAATTATGCATCTTATTATAACTTCATTGCTCACACCTTTGTCTCTTAGATACAATCTAACGTACTCAAGACCATCATCATAGGGTATTACTGTGAACAATGAAGTAACATCCAATGTTACTAGCATAACTTCAGATCCATAGCTACCAATGGTTACAGATTCAGCAAAGCTTTCCAAAAATTGTTGAGTATCCCTAATAACTGTATTCATATTATCTACTATACTTCTTAGTTGCTTTTCAACATAAATGGAGAGGGGTTCCATTAACCACCCCCTACTTGAGACTATAGGGCTCATAGGGGGATCCAGAAGATTCTTATGCATTTTAGGGAGACCTCTAAAGGTCAGAATGCATGGTAGCTCTATTAAAAAATACTTACACAATTCAGCATTTATAACATTGCCCATTAGAAGATCATATAGATTGCTATGCATGTTTTTACAATTTTATTTAATTTTTCATTATTTAACCATTCATATGTACTTGTATCTCCAAACATAGATAGCATTTTGTTGTTATAAAATTCACTATCTAAAATCACAATGGCACCACCTTTATCAGAGGGTCTGATGATTATTTTTTTATTATTTTGTAGCTTAATAAGCGCTTCATATTCACTTCTATTCAAATTATAAAAGTCATGTTTATCCTGATTGGCTTGAGAATTAAACAATTGCAAAAAATCTCTCTCACATGCACGTTCAAATGCTTCAAGAAGTGGATGTGTGGGGGGTATAAATGTAGTGGGCTTCTTAAACACATCTATACCATCACTATCATCCCCTTTGAACAACATTTTAAGAGCTACATTTCTTATAACAACTTCACAACTAAAACAAACTCAGTCATATCTACCCCTTTAGAGGGTATAAAGGATAGCCCTTTATTCAAAAGTGATTTCTCAGCTGAAGTTAGCACATAATGAGAAATGTTCACTATCAAGCTAAACTCACATGTCTCTAAAACTTCTTCTGGAACCCCAAGGCTTCTCCCAATGATTTCTGTTTCTTGTTCCCATTTGCTGGTGTCCATTTCTGCTGCTCTCGAATAGGTAGCGGAAAATGGCAAAAAAAATTATGTTCCCATGGGCTCTGGTGTTCCCTTCCATCTCCTATTTATTAATATTCTTATTGTATTTTTTACTATATTTTTTTTAAATGTATATGTGCACAAGACATATATATATATATATATATATATATATATATATATATATATATATATATATGTGTGTGGATTTATGTATATATATATATATATATAGCTATGTAAGATAATATATATATATATATATATATATATATAATATATATATATATATATATATATATATATATATATATATATATATATATATATTTTTTTTATTTTTTAGTTATAATGGTTAAGCACATTTGCAATGTAATATAAATACTGCCATCCATCAGGTGTAAATGTACTACAGGTTAGTTAAGTAGATTTTTTTATGAATTGATTAATTATATTTTTGGCATTTTTTTAGTATTTTTGTAAATGCAAGAGGATTGTTATATATGTCTGATGAAGCGTTCGGAGGGAATGTGAAAGCACTTACAGTTTTTATCATTTGTATGCTGTTTTCATCTGTGTTGCACTATTAAATTTTGGATTTCTCCTAAGCTGTGGTGATACCTTGTGGTTTTTGGATTACGTGATTTCTGCTATTACATCAAGGTTCTTTATCCTTTGGTTGTTATCTGCTACTTAATGAACTACAGTTCCTCCATTTTGTTACTGAGCATCGGATTGAACAGGACCATTGATATGCATGTCAGTTTTCTAGAAAGCATGCTTTGTACGTTATCAGCGTTCATCCTACTAAGTCTGAACTTGGAGGATGTGTAATAGACAGATTGGCCAAGTATGTGAATGTTAGCATTATAACTTATAGCTTTGTTTTGCCTTAACTACTAGGGGTAATTTGCATCCCTGTACAATTTAAGAAACTACCTGACTGTGGGAATGTGGCAAGTTAGATGACCTCAGATGGCCTGAGGCCTTTTTGCTTGAGAAAAGAACCAGAAAGCATCACTTTAATGTGTTACAAAATATCTCACTGAAGTCTATTTGACTGAGACTGGTGCACTGGGTTAATCAATTACTTCCAAGGTTAGGTGACCTGCAAGGTAGATAGCTGAAGGAGAGGTGGGCATGCAGCATGTGCACCATTAGCATGAGGTATGGGGAGAGCTTTGATGAGATAGTCTGTAGTGGAGTGAACCACGTGAAAATCAGGCAGTGAGGAACAGCACACTGGAGATTAAAGACAATGATTTTGGAGAGATGTTTTTAAAAAGCATCGTATCTTGATGTTTTTGTATAGCCAAACACCACAACAATGATCTATGATAAGAAGTGTAGAATTAAATTAGCTTTCACATGGCATGTTTTGGATTTGTTTTAGAAGAGAAACTTTCTGATAACATATAAGAACTGTGCAGCATTTGTGACCGAAATAAGAAGCTATCTTTTATTTGATGGAAACAATTACAAAAGTATACAATTCGAAGCATAAAGTACACTCTTCTGCTTCTGATTAGCATAAGCAACAAATGAGCAATGCTAGAAAAGTGTTTATTACAGGAAAATCATGATGCTGCAGCAATAAATCAGTCATGCATCAAAGAGGAACTTTTGTCTATTTATATTGGACATAATTTGTATAGCTTTCTGGACAGGAGGTCTAGTCTGCTGAAAGAAGACTCTGCCATCCTCCTGGTTAAAAAATAATATTATGAAAAATCTCTTAACACAATACAAAAATGAAGAGGTCCCAACAAGTTATTGGTGCAGCAAATTGTACGTTGCCATATAAAACTGTTTATTAGCTAGTTTACTTGCTCCACCACTCCTCTAATTAAACCTACTGCAAGATATTTTAAGGCAGTTTTGTAATTTTGAAAGATTTTAATCTAAACTTTCTCAGTCCCAAGGGAAACACAGCTGACAATGTCATGTCCTTTTTTAACTGTAGACAAACGTATTTCTGAACCCACAAGAACCATTGCATTAAGTAAAACAAGTGGCCTTTTAGATACAATAACTCTGAATATTGCATGGAAATGAGTAGGTGCTTCTGTTCTACTAAATGTCTTAAGTGACCACTTTTATACAGCCACCACCTCATCTTAAGAGACCAGGAAGGAGCTTAGAAATATAATTTTATTTAAGGTAAAGAGACTATGACAAGGTCTAACTGTGAGAACTGTCAGACAAGTTTGCTCTGTGACTATGTTTCATTTTCCTCATCCAATTTACCTTGTTCCTGGTGTATTTTTAAACTCCATGGCTCTTGAGATGCCCAACTCTTGTGTAACTTTAACTTTAGGGGACCCTCCCAGTCATATCTCATCTGTTTGTATTAGTGAGTACTACAAGAATATACTGGGAAAGCCTTCCTCTTTAGAATGATTCAACTTAGCTACAATTCTGTTTATATCTTTCTACCCGCTGGGTAGACACTGCAACACCTATAACACTGACCCCCTTTTTCAGCTTACTCTGACCTAATTCATAGTACTATTCAAGGGTTTATAGGTACAAAAAAAACAATAATAAACCTGTGATACAAGTATATGTTTTTACTACCTGCATTTCATATTTTTACTGAATTGCTGCCTGTTTGCATGAATAGCTGAGCACTATAACCTTCCCTTAGAACACATGACCTTCATCTTAAATTTTATAGAACATGGACTCCTTAGGCAGTGCCAACATTGTTTGATGCTCCTTGACAATTTCTTTTAATTGGGACCAATGATTCCAAGTGAAACGTACTTTATTTACCTAAAGGTGACATGTATTGATGTTAAAATATGTAGAATAAAACAGTGGTTGCAAAAGGCAACACACAGGGCTTTACTTCCAGGGTGAGATTCATAGACAGTTAACATTGTATGCTAAAGCTATTTGTACAGGATGTGAAAAAGAATGAGGTAGTGGTGATTAAGAGAGACATGTCACATGTAATTGTAATGATATGTACAGTGAAATATGCAGCCTATTCAGACTGCATACATAGATACTAATGAGGCCACACATTGAAGTGAGGCTGTAATATTACGCAAACAACAGGGCATCATCATTTATAGATGCTTATATAAGAGGTCATTGGGCATTATTGCAGACCTTTATAGTACAGCAGAAATATCAGAGATGAAGACCTTTAAGGTGATAAGAATCATATCAGCAATTATTCAATAACATTACCTTCTGCCACTGCCTCTGACAGTGCTGGCCCTATAACACGTTGCATCTACCACATGAATGGAGAAGGTTCAGACAGCACCTTACATTTCCCAGCCTCACAGACCAGAGTGAACTGTGACATCCTGCAGTCCCTAGTTGAAGCCTATTGTCCACATGTTGAATCTAGAGGTTTGCATGGTATGCCTATCCATAGGTTCAAAGGTTTATAGGTAAATACTAGGCTAGCTGCCCTTACAGGCCATTTAAAGTCCAGCCAATTTTCCTTTAAAGATGAAAATCAAACCCTGTACTTTCTGTCTATGAGGTAAATGCCTTAACCAGTATGCCAATCCCCGAGCCAATGTGTAGCTGTAACCATCTTAGCTACCTGGACCTTTCAATGAATAACTAGTCACACATTAGGTATACTGCAGGCATCAGCTTCACAAATATTTAACAGGTTCTTTGAAGTCATATTTCTGCATGTGGAATAGCATATATGGTTCCTAGGACTATGGAGGAAATCACCACACCTATGCCTGGTGTCTATAGCATCTCTTATTTTCCTAAGTTACAAGGTGTTACTGATTGTAAACATGTTAAGGGCCCCATCTGTCAAGTAGTCACAAAAATATGTGAAACAGAAGAGCTACCATTCACTGAACTGCCAAATAATATACAGTTCAAGATTATTATCACAAATGTGTCAGAGTGGCATCCTGGTAATTCACATGATTCACATATTTGGCATTCATCTGACCTGTATGAATGGTTTCAGAAACGTGATTTCTCAGTGCATTCAACAGTTTCAAAAGCAGATTACATAAGCATAGGCTGTGCAAAGTAGCCAATACCCCCCCCAAAAAAAAAAAAAAAAATATATATATATATATATATGTTATGTGATGCAGGTGATTTTGGCTACCCTTTAAAACCCTGAATTATGACCCCTATCCATCATCCTAACCTCACTGCAGAAATGTCATACATCATCATCCATGTGGAGACACACAGTGTCATGCTGCATGTTTTTGTCTCCTGAGGAGACATTTCTGTTGCCTCAGTAGGACAAGGATGAGGAAGGGGATGAAAGACAGACAAACAGCTGAACCCCTAGTTAAACAGCATTAGGCACACAATATTGCAGCACTGGCAAAGTAGCAATATCTGATTAACAAATACATGCTATAACAATCATACAACAAGAATGCAGAAGAAACAAGATGCATATAGTACCACTGTGAGGCTATACTATTCACTGTAAGGTCTGGGTTACTCTGTGCATCAGACAACACATAATTCCAATACATTCTACTGGGACTTGTAGGTTACAGTCATCTTCATTTTTACAGGTAGCAATTCCGGATAGAGTAACATTAGATGGGTACACAAACGGGGGAAATGTGCCAGTGCAGCTGGGAGGAGAAGCAGCTTCATAGTCTGGGCGGTTGGGGTGCCATGGACCCTTACTCTTGTAACAGGGCTGGGGTGCCACTAAATGGTTTTAATCTGTAGTAAAACATATCTGGACCCTGCCTCATCTATGGACCACCTGCCAGAGGTGATACATTCAATGACACTAACAATCCTCCTCATGGAGGTGCTGATGGAAGTGGTAAGTGCCAATATACCCTCATAGAACATGCATTCATTGTGTCTATACTCCAAGGTGTACTTAGAGCTGATAGTCTTGGACAGCATTTCCTCCAATGCCAGACAGCACCACTGCCAGATCCACTGCAGACTATGTAGCAGAAGACTATGTGTGGGTAATAAACAGACTTGCACATCTGCTCTCTGGTCCTGAGTACTATCCATATGTCTGGTCAGTATGGGATGTATGATGGCATTAAGGTATCCCTGTGGTGCTGACCTTTGGTAGATATTTCGACATCTGAGGCAATGCACATGTCCAAGTCTGTTGCTAAAGCAGACAAAGCAGGAGCACATCTGGGGCTCTCATCCATAGGATGCCTGACACTCTCTTGGGATGCTGTGCATTCAGCATGTATACTTGCACGGACCTCTGTACCTATATCTGTCAGTACACTCTGGTGACTAGGTACCCCTACACCCATAAGTGATACGGGCAGTGCCATGGTATCCTCTGACATCTACACCTGCTGCCCACTACTGCTAGCATCTGTGAATGTATAACAGATACAACACTATAATGAAGTGAATGATACATGCCAGCATATTACCTCAGTGGCATGTAGCTAAAGTATGTAAATACATCAGACATGTATTTTGGGCAGCAGGTTCCCGCTGCAGACAAGAGGTGCTTATGATAAGAAATGTGCATGTTGCCAACCTGCATAACCTTTAGTCATTACATGTACAACAACAGAATATGGTAAATTGAGATAGGTAATGCTAACCTGCTGTCTCATTCACAGACATGTGGCTGTGGTTTACCAAGCCTGCATTGACATCCAAGCCTCCACCATAAACGAGTTGCTGATCATCAGCCTCAGCAAGGGAAACCAGGAGCTCCTCAAGCTCTACTAAATGATTGGAAGAAGGTGGGTCACTCCTTGTGGCTGTTCTTTGCTGGCATATTTTTTGTTTTTTGGCTTTGGTCCAGTGAACCATATGCATCATCCTCTTCCTGACATAGATGAAAATCCAGTTGTACTCCACAAAGGCACTGTGGTCACACAGCAGGCCCTTGCAGATCTGATCCTTCACAAGTTGGTTTGAACCACCATGCTCCATCTGGTGTGTGCCATGTAGTCCTAATGGCTTAAAAAGTACACTGTTCCCCACATTAATTTTTTTAACCCCAGCATTACCTCTGTGTGTGGCATAATGGTACTTGTATACAGAAAGGATACAAGTATGCATATATGTATTATATTGGACTGTACAGCTACTCAGAGCGTAATTGGTAATTCTTCCAGAAGCACAATGCGTACTCCCACAATGGGAAATAACATGACTGATAAATACTTCATTAAACTTGGCATTCTCCATATACAATCATATAGGTAAAACTAGACTCTCTACACCTTCATATGAATGGCACCTGCTGTATCAGATATGACAGTGACAACATCTCCTGGCCTACAACTGGGACAAATGCTTATGGGCAGCACAGTAGATGAACACAGACAGGAAACACTTTAATGATTCTTATTGCCATTTTCTGAAAGCATAGTAGTTCACCTGCCCATGATATTCCTTACAAGCCATTTGCAGATATTAGTCTCCTGAATAGCACAGTTGTTATTAGGTAATTTCAAAATAAATGAAATCTGTATAGCACTGTAATGCTGCAAGAGAGAGAGAGATCAAAAGGTTTCTACTGTATCAAATCACACTAATTTTAATAATTTAGCAAGCTACATGTGCAAATAAATAGGGACTATTTGTGTCAATATCTCTACATCGTATTATGATTTAGCCATGTTGTCTGATGCTTCTACATTTATTTTATTTTATTTTATTTATTTTACATTTGTTGACCGGGCTAGTCTAACTGGATATATGTCCATTTTCAGTAGAGGCCCGGGGAGAAAAGCTCCACATAAAACACATAAAGAAGCAGAACATTAAAACTACAGTTACAGAACATTAGAGTTACAAATAGCTTGACAGACAAAACAAATAAATAAAAAAATAGGTGATACAAGGCAATTTAGCATTCAGGAATATAGAAGAACATGTAGAACAAACATGAGTTGAGATAACCCTTTTGATTCCCAGCTGAAGGTTAAGAGAAAGTAACATGAGAACAGACTAGTTAAAAATAGGATTGGAGAGTTAGTGGGGGGGGGGGCGGAAAGTCATAAAAGAGACAGTGAGATCTCAATTTTGGCTTTCCTGGGTACAATAAGTACAACTAGAAGGTAGAGGGCTTAAAGTGGCAATAAACTGAGTAATAGCATAGGAAAAACTGATAAAGATGAAAATAGACAGATAAAGTCTTGGTCAGGGTTAGTACAGGGACATAGCCAGTGGCTGGTAAGGTGTGGTTTGAGTTTCTTTTTGAAAAGTGTAGTAGAGGCCAGAGATGTAAGTTCACTAGGAAGTAGATTCCAACTTTTCTCCATAGTGTTAGAGAGAAGGGAATATCCTGCTTTATTGTTGGGTTTAAGTCCGGATACAAGAAGTTTATTAGCTGAGCGTAGGCTTGAAAGATTTTTATATGGGGTGATTAGACTTGTGAGAATTGGTGTTTTATCTGGGTGATAAAGGGTTGTATGGGCAATAATCAGTTGATGGAATAAGATTTGATTATGCAATTCAAGCCAACCCAGTTGATTCAGATTTTGGCAATGGTGGGTTCTAAAAGGGGAGCTGGTAGCAAATCTAGCAATATTATTATAGGAAATTGACAGCTTGTGGAGGTTGGTTTTGGATACATTTGTATATATAGGAGAAGCATAAAAGAGAGTTGAGATAAGGTGGGTGTGGGCAATAGTAGTTCTAGCTATGGGAGTAAGGAAAGGCTTAATTATATAAAGGGAGCCTAGTTTACGGTTTACTGATTTTATTGTGGTGATGATATGAGCATCATAAGTAAGGCTGTGGTCAATAGTTACTCTTAAGAGTTTGGTGGTAGTGTCAGGAGATATGACTGTACCATTTTTAGATTTGATAGTGAAATGAAGTGAGGTGGACTTTTGTGTAGATGTAAATAGCAATAGTTTTGTCTTTTTAGGGTTAAGGAGGAGACACCGCTGGAGAAACCATTCTTCTACAAGTTCAAAGGTATTTTGGGTGAGGGACTGCAGTTCAGAAGGCCCTGTGGCTGAGGATATTAAAGTGGAGTCAGCATATTGTATTGTTACAGCTTGCGGGATACTAATAGATAGATCATTTATAAAGATAGAGAATAGAAGGAGGCCCAAAATGGATCCTTGAGGTACGCCAAGGGTGACAGGTAAGTTGAAGGAAAGAGTGTTTTCCCAAAGCACTACCTGCTGCCTGTTGTCTAGATAGGACTTGAACCACTGGAGTGCTTGAGTATCAAATGAGAGGGTCTTAAGAATATTCAACAGTAGCTGATGGTTAACCATGTCGAATGCTTTTGAAAGATCAATAAAGATAGTAGAGGACAGGGTGTTATTGTTGCGATATTTGTTAATGTGGTCACAGAAGGAAAGGAGGGCAGTAGTGGTGCTAAGGACAGGTTGAAAGCCATGTTGAGAGCTGGCTAATAGGCTATTTTGGAGAAGGTGGTCTAATAGTTGATGGTGGATGCATTTTTTTCCATTATTTTAGCAATAGGAGAGAGAAGGGCAATTGGGCAAAAGTTGGAATGTTCTTTGGAGTTGCCTCCTTTATGTAGTGGGATGATGTGAGCGACTTTCCAGATGGCTGGGATTGTACCTTCATTAATGGTTCCATTTATTAGGATAGAGATAGGGTAAGCAATAGCTTTAGCTGCTATTTGAAGATATTTCGAAGGTAAGAGGTCAGCTAAGGGAGTAGAGGGTTTGAGTTTTTGAAGGAGGGTACAGATAAGGGATGTGGGGACAGGGTGGTGTTTGAAGGTGGGTGGTGAGGTATATGAGGAGGAGGGCAGAGTAGAGGATGAATGAGGTAGAGAGTTAGCAAGTGACTGAATAGCTTCAGTAAAGAAGTTATTGAAGGAGTCAGTAATTTGTTTGGGAGTGTCAAGGGTAATTCCAGATGGGCTTGGTGTTTTTGAGTTGCCTGGATGCAGGAGTCTATTGATACTTGACCAGAATTTCTGTGGACTTTGATGGTTGGTTAGTTGAAGTTGAAAGAAGAAGTTTTTTTTTGTCTGATAGTACTGATGCTTTAGTAGAGTTTCTTAGTTGTTTAAATTGTGAGTGATCAGTTGGGTCTTTAATGATACGCCATTTGGCCCAGATTTTGTTTCTTAGCAAAATTTTTTGCTTGGTTTCCTTAGTAAGCCATGGCGCTGTTTTGGTACTGTTCCTGAGAGTACAAGAAGGGGCATGGTAGTCTAGGATTTCAAGGAATTTGGAATTGAAGTATGCCACTGCTTCCTCAAGTTGGAGGTGCTTTAGTGGTGACCAGTTACATGCACTCAGTTCATTTAGGAAGTGTTCAGGGTTGAAATGTTTATCTGAGCCAGTAATTCTAAAAGTTGTAGGGCAGGGAGTATTACTCTTTTGCCAAATTATATAAGTTAGCGAGTGATCACTAATGTCATTTGTCCAACTGAGTATTTATAAGGATCCAGTCTAGGGTGGTTTCTTTATTGGTGGGTTTATGGGTATGGGTAGGTGAGGTGATAGTTTGAGAGAAGCCATGTAGATTAATGTGGTTAGTTGGGTAATCAGAATTACAGGTCTTCCAGTCTATATTAAAGTCACCTAGCACTATGGCTTCTTGTGGATAGTTAGTGGATAGCCAGCTAAGGATATTTTCTAGGGAGTTGATGTTATTACCTGGAGTAAGATATGAGCATAAGATGTAGATAGACTTGCAAGTATTTAGTTGTAGCTTAGTGATAAGAATTTCAGAATTGGTATTGGATGGTGGGTGAGCATCTAGTAGTGTGAGTTGGAGCCCTGCTTTGTATATTAAGGCTACGCCCCCACCCTTCTTGTTAAGGTGATCCACTCTTAGAATACTATATCCTGGAGGGATAATTTCTTGATCTTGGGTTGATGGTTTTAACAATGTTTCGGTCAAGCAAAGAATGTCAAAGTCATGAACATCCAGTAGGGCATGCAGGTGAGCAACTTTATTATTCACACTTCGTATATTTAAGTGAGCTATGAAGATGGAGTTATGATGCTTTGTAGGGGGGTAAAGGGAGAGGAAGAAGGTGCGCCTGGGTGAGTAGGACTAATATTGATAGGGCCAGGATTGGGATGTATGTCACCATCTAGTATAAGGTGTAGGTGTAGTCTATATGTGTGGATTAGGGAAGGATTCAGTATGTTATGGCTTCTCTTGACTTGGTGGTGTTTATAGGTAATGTGGGTTACTCTGTGATACTTTGGGAGGAAATAGCTTGTTGTAAATGTTATGTTTATATGTTTAAGGGTATCTGACAGAGCTGGAAGGGTTGTTTGTATTATGGACTGGTGGAAGCAAGAGTAACTTAGATGTTCATAGGCAGTTAGTGTATATGGAAGGAACAGGAAAGGAAGAACTGAGAAAAGAAAAAGGGGTTTGAGGTAAGGTGATATAAGTGAAATGGGCATAGTGATGAAGATGTAGAGGGCGGAGAGTGAAAAGGTGAAATTTGGGATGAAGTAGGAGGAGTGCCTTAATGAGTTGTTGAATGGGACAGGATAATTGGGTGAGTAGGAGTGGTTAGTGAGGTATAAGTTCAGATGTAGTGGGGGTGGGTGGAATTTGAGTGTAGGGTAGGGGAGCAGAGTGAGCCCGCAGGGCGAGCGGAGCAGGTAGAGCCAAGTGAAGGAGGAAAAACTTGAGGAAAAACAATCAGTGAAATGCTGATTGCTAAATGTAAGTTTGGTGGGGGTAGGTAAAGAAGGTAATATAGGTAATGCTAGTCTAAGTAGGTTGGGAAGTTAAGAGAATTATAGTGAAATTGGACAGGTAAAGTGGGACTGAAATGTAACTAGTAAGGAAGAAGCTAGTAACCTAAGAGGTTCAAATGTAAGGCTGTAGGCTAGATGGGAGTGAAAAAGAGTGCCATCTAGAGGGCAAAATAATATACTGCTACAGTAGCTCCTGGAGGGAAAAGTGGATCTAGGAGTAGGGGTGGGAAAAAGTGAAGTAAAGTGCAGAGGCTACAAGAGGAAGGGATGGAGAAAGACAAATACAGAGGAGTATGGCTGCTGGCTATCCTGGCAGGAAGGGGTAGGTTTTATACCTAATTAGTTAGACAAAATATCTTTTAAATTCATCAACAAACATACTTTCAGGCATCCTTGAGGGGATGAGTTCAGGGAGAAGTTAGCCTCTATTCCTTGATGTTAGGAAGAGACAGCAGGTGCTATACAAAGTGAGGAGTCAAGATCGTCAGGTAGGGCAGGTTATAAACCCTTAGGCAGGTCCCAATGCAGGGAAGGCAGCTTGCCAGGTTTCAGGCTTCCTTGAGGGGATGTGTTCAGGGAGAAGTTAGCCTCTATTCCTTGATGTTAGGAAGAGACAGCAGGCATTATACAAAGTGAGGAGTCGAGGTCATCAGGTAGGACAGGTTATAAACCCTTAGGCAGGTCCCAATGCAGGGAAGGCAGCTTGCCAGGTTTCAGGCTTCCTTGAGGGGATGAGTTCAGGGAGAAGTTAGCCTCTATTCCTTGACGTTAGGAAGAGACAGCAGGTACTATACAAAGTGAGGAGTCGAGGTTGTCAGGTAGGGCAAGTTATAAACCCTTAGGCAGGTCCCAATGCAGGGCAGGCAGCTTGCCAGGTTTCAGGCTTCCTTGAGGGGATGAGTTCAGGGAGAAGTTAGCCTCTATTCCTTGACGTTAGGAAGAGACAGCATGTACTATACAAAGTGAGGAGTCGAGGTCATCAGGTAGAGCAGGTTATAAACCCTAAGGCAGGTCCCAATGCAGGGCAGGCAGCTTGCCAGGTTTCAGGCTTCCTTGAGGGGATGATTTCAGGGAGAAGTTCACCTCTATTCCTTGATGTTAGGAAGAGACAGCAGGCATTATACAAAGTGAGGAGTCGAGGTCATCAGGTAGGACAGGTTATAAACCCTTAGGCAGGTCCCAATGCAGGGCAGGCAGCTTGCCAGGAAAAGTAATGGGCGCTAGAGCCCGGGACACACAGCAGCCAAGAGGAGCTCAGAAGATTAAAGATTACATAAAGTGCTCTTGAGACGTTCACGAAGTGTAACCTGCTAGCTGCTCATATATATGCAATGTACAATGTGAAAAACTATACTGTATGCCGTGTGATTCACAAATGAGTATAAATGTATAGATATCCACCGTATCGCCCAACTTGAACCACTGAGTAGCCATTGCTGCTTTTCATGCTGTCAAACACAGGTCTCCAGCATGGTAAATGAAGGAGAGCAAGATCTGTTTCTTCATCCTGTATGGGGACTACAGACAGCATCTCCTAAGCTGGCATAATACCCTTTTCATAAAATGTTGGTGCCTTCTACAAACTACCCCAGGCATTCACCAGGGAATTTGATATGAAGCACACTGCTGAATAGTAAAGGCATCACTATGATGACCTGAAGGAGTAGCACCCTGACCAGTTCCAGCAGTAGAAGGAGGTTCAAAGACAGCAGCCAGATATGTACTGCAAATATTTTCAGAAAACATGTCTGGGAGTCACATGTCATGAGGGATCACTGTCCAATCCTCTATTACTCATGACCATTTTTCCCCTAATAGTGGCACAGGAGTATAGATTCAACATGGTGTGGCACCTCAGGAGGCAGATACAACTATCAAGCTGAGAGGGTGATTATATTTTGACTAGCACTTAGGTTCATAGGCATATACTAGGCTAACAGCCACTAGGGCCCTCATACGCCTAACCATGCAACCTAAATGTGACCCACAAATTTGATTTATATAGGGGTGATTTACTTACTGCCTCTGTCCATTAGAGACACAGATGACCGGGAGTGAATTTCTGATTATCTATACACTGGTGCAAGTTATTCTTACATAGGGACAGGGAGGAACTCTGCTTCACATGGATGGGAAGCCTGTTCCAGAGAATGTGAATTCTCTGAGAAATATAACTGTCTCTCTAATATGTCCTATTTATGTCGCATGCAAAACCTGGGTCTTCTAATCTGGCAGTTCTGACACTGTTTGTTTTGCATATACACAAAAGGTAATCAAAGCAGGGTTCAGAGATGTCTCGTATGCCAGATAAAGATCACCTCTTAAAAATCAGTATGCTACCAAGCAGCACCGGCCTTAGGTCAACTGGTGTCCTAGGCAAAAGGGCTCCATGGTGCCCCCCACCACACTACCTGGTGGCCTCATTCTGGTCTAACTACATCAAATAAATACTAGAAAAGTGCCCCTGCTAGACCGGCGCACTAGGCGGCCGCCTAGTTGGCCTATGCCTAAGGCCGGCTATGATACCAAGTAAAGAGACAGGGCTTTGAGACGATCAGCATAGGACATTGCATTTACTAGCTGTATTCGTTTTGTAAGGAACCTTTGTGGATGTTCCATTTGCTGCATGTGTCTGGTCAGGTACAAGTGGCGGCATTATACTCTTTGATGGTTCTGATGAGGGCCAAATACAGAGGTATGATGACTTCTCTGGACCTAGATGCCATGCCCTTGCTTATAAGTTGAGCAACACAAAAGGATTTTCTTACTACCTTAGATACATGTTGGTCAAAGGCTAGTTACTATCTGCATGAGTTCCCAGATCTCTGACTCCTGAATCCACTTTTAGAGGGGTTTTATTAATGAGATAGTTACCCAAAATGGCCAGCTTCCTAAATGGTATTACAATGCATTTCTTGGTATTGAGTTTCAAGCCATGGCTTTTGCACCAAGCATTTGTCTGTGCTAGATCTTTCTGAAGTGTATTTTCAACTTGGTGGATTCTATGACTGCTCCCAGTTTGCCAATCCTCTATGAAACTGCTTAGCCAAAGGCCTTTGATATTGACTTTGACATCCAAGAAGTAGATGCCAAACAGGAGTGGGCCTAGTACAGAGCCTTGTGGGACTCCACTGGTGACTGTCCTCTTTGTGGAGGTCACTTCACTGATTCTAGCCAGCTGGGTCCTATCAACAAGCTATCCAGCATGTTATAAATGTTTTTATACCTAGTTCAATACGTTTATTGACAATGCCTGAGTGGGGTATTGTATCAAATGCTTTAGCCAGGTCTAGGTAGGCAGTATGTACCATTTTCCCCTCTTCCATTGCCTTAGTGACCTTTTCAAAGAAGTCCATTAGATTCAGTAAGCATGACCTTCCTTTGACAAAGCCAAACTGGGGTAGGTGCAGTGCCTGGAGGTCACCTATGTCCTTGCTAATAATTTCCATGCTAATTCTTTCCATGGCTTTGTAAATAAGACAAGTCAGACTAATGGGTCTGTAGTTGCCAGGATCTGCTGAAGGTCCACCCTTATGAAAGGGGATGACTATTGCAGTACCCCATTCTCATGGCTCAAAGCCTGTTTTAAAACTATAGTTAAATAATGACTCCAGAGGTCCTGATAAGTCATATTTTAGACTGTTCAGGAGATATCTTGGGATGTTATTGGGGCCAAGTGAGGTTGTTCATAGGTTCATAGGTAGGTACTAGGCTATCTGCCCAAGGACATTTGTAAGCCTAGCCAGAGTGTATCAGCTTTTGACGCCTCATTGATTAATTAACTGAGCTTCTGTCAAGAAGAGCCAATGAAGTGATCCCAGGGGTGTATTTTCTGTTACCCATCCAATCGTCAAAGTTTCTCTTTAAGAGTGTTAGTGAGGGGCTCTGCCTAATGTAGTTAGGAATTTTGTTCCAAAGCATGGGGAGTCTCTGTGATAGGAATCTATCCCTCCAGCATGTTCTATTTATTGTTGTGGTGAGGTTTAGCTGACTAGAGCGAGTGTCTCGCAGTGACTTGGATTTCTTTAGGTGGAGCATGTTCATCAATTCTGAGTTGGACATGGCTTTGTAAGTCAGGCAGAGATCATCTTTGAGTAAGCGATATGCGACTGAGTACAGCTGGAGGTTTTCCAGTCGGGCTGCATAGGACATATGTTTGAGGCCAGTAATCTTCTAGGTGAGGTACTATTGTGGTCTTTCCAGCTGTTGGAAGTGTCTTGTGAGGTATATCCCAAATAGGGCATTGTACTCTATGATGGGTCTGATGAGTGACGAGTAGAGGGGCACTATAACCTCTTTATTTCTAGATGCGAACCCTTTAGTAATTAGATGGGTTACATAGAAGGATTTCCTAACTACTTTGGCAATATGATTGTCAAAGGAGAGATTACTATTTACCTGGGTCCCCAGATCTCTTATTACCTCTTCTGTATTAACGGCACTGCCACCTATGTGGTAATTCATGGGTGTTTTGTTTTTCCCAAAAGGGATGACTATGCATTTTTTGTCATTTAGCTTGAGACCATGACTTTGACACCAGGTGTCCATCTCAGTAAGGCCCTTTTGGAGAATGTCCATGTCAGCCAGAGAGTCAATTATGGCTCCCAGTTTGCCGTCATTGGTGAACTTGGCTAGCCATAGTCCTCCTGTGTTTGCCTGTACTTCTGAGAAGTATATGCCAAACAGTAGGGGTCCCAGGAACGAGCCTTGTGGGACACCACTTGTGACTGGTTTAGAGTCGGACCTGGAGCCTGCTATTCTTACCGTGTGAGTTCTGTCTGTAAGCCAGTTGGCAAACCATCTTGTGGCATAGGGGTTTATGTTCAGGCTGGTGAGTTTTTCTATAATTCCCGTGTGAGGAATGGTGTCAAAAGCCTTGGCGAGGTCAAGATAGGCTGTGTGAACTACCTTCCCCTCATCTATAGCCTTGGTGATTGTCTAGAAGAAGTCAACCAGGTTTAGTAGGCATGATCTGCCCTTAACAAAGCCGAACTGGGTCGGGTCAAGTGTTTGGAGGTTCCCAATGTCTTTGTTAATGAGTTCCATGATGATGCGCTCCATAGCCTTGATGACCAGGCTAGTCAGGCTTATGAGGTGATAGTTACCAGGGTTAGTTGTGGCCCCTCCTTTGTGGAGCGGAATATGTGGCCTTGGCTTACTGACCGCAGCCAGTACATACTCCCTATTTATTGTTGGAGGAGTTATGTAGTTATGTTTGTTTTTTTTTTGTTTTTGCTTTTTTTTGTGGGATGTTTGGGGGTGAGAGGGGGATAAAGTTGGAATTCTATGTGTCTGCTAACAGGTTCACTAATTGGCAGGCTCAGTGAATGTGTTACCATTAACCAGCAGTTCAATACATTGCTCTGTGCTGCCCTTGGTGTTCCTGATATAGCTGAAGAGGGCCTTATGGTTATCTTTCATCGGGGAGGCTATCTTAACCTCAAAGTTGGCTTTGCTTGACCTAATTATCCCTCTTAGTTGCCTATTTAATGTGATGAGACAATATTTATCTTTATGGGAATTATCCTTCCTAATTTTTGCCATATATATTTTTCTTTTGTTGTATCGCATTCTTAATTTGGGATGCCACCAGGGTGGTTTGTTTCTCGGGCTAGTCCTACTCTTACTTCTGGTACATACAGCAGCCCCTCTGCAGCTATCAACATGGTTATACAGAGTTTCTGACAATTCAGGATAGGCTGCTGTGTTTTTCGGGTTTGGAGGGGCATTTAATTTTGACAAGCCTTCACTTGGTAAAAGGTCATTTGCCCTGGAATAGTTCCTAACTGTTACATATTAATGGAATTATGGAGTTGATTTCATACCTCCCAACCGTACTGAATTACTCGGTTTTTACCGAATTTTGGGGTCCAAATAATGGGGTGCCATGATTCCTGAGTGGCACCCCTTAATTTCCGATTTTTTTTCCAGATTCTTTTAAAAAAGATTTTTCATGCTTTTTGAGCTGACGTCATCACGTCAGCTCTGTCAGCCTGTCAGAATTAAGCTCAAGGGCTTTCCCGGCTCGCTGGCTGTTTGAAATCCGAGCGCAGGGCTTTCCTGGCTGAAATCCGAACCCACTGAAGGAAAAGGCTGAGCTGTTAAGCAGGTACTGCTTATTTCTGTGAACAGAGTTTTTGAGAAGGAAATGACTTGAGCCCTGCTGGTATTTTCTTCTCCACTAAGCTATTCGAACTCAGACAGAATTATTCTGCTGGTTGCACTGACGGAGACTGGTTGTAAGGTATCTACTTTTATTTTCAATGGAGTAGTTATTTCATTAAAATGCATTGGAGGAAAAGAAGCTAAGATAAATATGTTGATTCATTAGGTGAGAGCCTTGAGTCGCATTGTGGTTGAGAAACATGCATTCAGAGACAATAGATAGTATGGTAAACTGGTTATAACAATGCAGTTCACTGCAATGCTCAAAACTGGTTCATGATATTTTACTAAGTAAATAAAGAATAAATACAATTATTTACTTCATTACTTTAAGCTTGTGGCGTAAGTGAAAGAAAGATGTGGAAATAATGCAAGTGTTGAAACTTCGTCTTCTTCTTTCGGCTGCTCCCGTTAGGGGTCGCCACAGCCGAGCAACTGTTTCCATTTCTTCCTGTCCTCTACATCTTGCTCTGTCACACCAACCACCTGCATGTCCTCTCTCACCACATCCATAAACCTTATCTTAGGCCTTCTTCTTTTCCTGTTACCTGGCAGCTTCATCCTTAGCATCTTTTTCTCAATATACTCTGCATCCCTCCTTAGCACATGTCCAAACCAACGTAATCTTGCCTCTCTTGCTTTGTCTCCAAACCTTCCAACCTGGGCTGACCCTCTAATATATTTATTCCTAATCCTGTCCATCCTCATCACACCCAGTGAAAGTCTTAACATCTTCAACTCTGCCATGTCAAGCTCTGACTCCTGCCTTTTTGTCAATGCCACTGTCTCCAACCCATATAACATAGCTGGTCTCACTACCCTCTTGTAGACCTTCCCTTTCACTCTTACTGGTACTCGTCTCTCACAAATCACTCCCGACACTCTTCTCTTCCTACTCCATCCTGCCTGTACTCTCTTCTTCACCTCTCTTCCACACTCACCATTACTCTGAACTGTTGATCCCAAGTATTTAAACTCATCCATCTTTGCCACCTCTACTCCCTGCATCCTCACCATTCCTCTATCCTCCCTCTCATTCATGCACACATATTCTGTCTTAGTCCTGCTGACCTTCATTCCTCTTCTCTCTAGAGCATATCTCCACCTCACCAGGGTCTCCTCCACCTGTTCCCTACTCACACTACAGATGACAATGTCATATGCAAACATCATAGTCCACGGGGACTCCTGTCTGATCTCGTCTGTCAACCTGTCCATCACCATTGCAAATAAGAAAGGGCTCAGAGCTGATCCTTGATGTAATCCCACCTCCACCTTAAACGCATCCGTCACTCCCACCACAGACCTCATCGCTATCACACTACCCTCGTACATATCCTGTACCACTCTTACATACTTCTCTGACACTCCTGACTTCCTCATACAATACCACAACTCCTCTCTAGGCACGCTGTCATATGCATTCCCTAAGTCCACAAAGACACAATGCAGCTCCTTCAGACCTTCTCTGTACTTCTCCATCACCACTCTCAGAGCAAACATCGCATCTGTGCCTTCTAATAAAGAGAAAGGCAATGTTAATATATAATGATTATGAATGTTACAGGTTTTCATCTAAGGAAACTGACATGCAAAATTACATAATGCCATCAGCAATGAGCTCTAAATGAATTACGTCTTACAGGTCTGGATAAGCTTGAATCTCACAGCCTTTGTTTTCCGTCTGATCAATTCACTCACAGATATTAAAGATTCCGAGGCTAGCTCTGAAAATAGACATTTTTGTTTTGTGTATCTTGCAAGGTAACAAAAACTAAGTAAATGTGAAAGCAAGATCGATACCTGAAGGGTGAATTAGATTTCCACTGGCTGTGCATCATATGTGACAAGGAAAAGAGATCTAACATTTTGAAATATATTATTTCCTGCTCTGAATGATGCTTCATTAAGTTAGCTTTAAATGTGTTGCTCACCTCTATGAAATCAAACCATGTGCAAGGATAGTAAGTAGGTGACAATTAACAAATGGACAGATGTATTACTTTATATTTAACCTTGCTTTGCATGGCATTGCACTCTGGATAATTAATTATTGTGTTTATTGTAAAAAATACAAAAAAATAGCTACCACCACTTGTGAATTTATGCCTCATATTTTGGTTTTCAGGATTTTTGTGGCAAATCACTAAAGGATTGAATTCACTAAATAATGACAGGCATTTGAATTTCAGACTTCATATTCTTCAGAAAATAAATGGTAACACAAAACCTTTTATTCTAGCATTTTTCTAAGTTTATAACATCAGTATTTGAAATGTGTCCCTGTTTTGAGGCTGTATTCCCCCATTATTAGCTTTGTCCAGGTTTTTTGTGCTAAGAGGCTGAGAGCTATGGTGAAAAATGAGAACTGAAGTCACTAAATGATAGCAATTTAAGTTTCAGTCTTCATTTCTTTGAGGAAGCTGCTGATTTGGCATAGTGGTATGTTGCTCTGACTGTAGAGCAGAGGGTCCTGGGTTCAAGACTTGACAGTGAAATGCATGGTGATAACACAACATTTTATTCTTGCAACTTTCCAAAATTATACAATCAATGTTTAAAATGTGTCCATGGTTTTTGGCCTTTTGTCTCCCCCCAAAAAAATAAAACTGAAATTGAAAATAAGTGCTAGAAGCTGTGCAAGATGCCTATGGCTTACACTACAGTCATTCTATATCTATATCTATATCTATATCTATATCTATATAGCTCATAGCCAGCCTTAGGCATAGGCCAACTAGGCGGTCGCCTAGGGTGCCGCTCTAGTAGGAGTGCTTTTCCAGTATTTATTCGATATACGTAGACCAGGATGGGGGCACTGGGTGGTGATGTGGGGGGGTGCCATGGAGCCCTTTTGCCTAGGGCACCAGTTAACCTAAGGCTGCTCCTGATATATATATATATATATATATATATATATATATATATATATATATATATATATATATATATATATATATATATATATATTGTGTGTGTGAGGAAGTAGACTTTTATGATGGAAATGTTCTGAATTGGACAGTTTTGTCATCAGTGGTTCATGCATTTTGCTTCATTGCCTAATGCCTACTGAAAAAATGTTCAAACAATAAATTTAAAATGTGATTTGTGTGTGTGTGTGTGTGTGTGTGTGTGTGTGTGTGTGTGTGTGTGTGTGTGTGTGTGTGTGTTTGTGTGTGTGTGGAGTTTTGTCATTATTGGTTCATGCATTTTGTTTCATTGCCTACTGGAAAAATGTTCAAACAATAAATTTAAAATGTGCTCTAACTTAAGTCTAACAAGTATGCTGTATTATACAAGGAATATAACTTAATAAAGTCAGGAAGGTGTATCAAAGAATGCATGCATGTTTCTTGTTTTGTGTGCAGGGGGGCTATGATTTGAAAACAGCCCAAAGGTCATCTTTATCCACCACTGGCCAGATGCACTTTCTTTGGATGTGGTGTGGGTTTCAATGCTGTTTTAATGAATGTGAGTTTCAATGGCAGATAAGTTTTAATGCCAAGTCTATTTTCATTGTGAGACACTATTGCTTTGTTTAGCAGATATCTATTAGTGTTTGTGCATTGTGCTATAAAATGTAAAAATAAAATCAAAATAATCATTGTAGAAGTGAAGCAGTATGCACACATTAGTGTTTATGGTAAATGGGGCAAAATAGCCAGGAAATGGGACATTGGAATGGCTGCAGGGGGACTCTAGTGCCATACTTTGGTTGTCTGTTCTTCAGTTTGCGTTTGAAAGTTGGTATCACATAATTCATTGGAGTGGGCAGGGTTACGCAATTATGAATGCAAATTTTACGTTAATCAACGTACAGATTTGTATCTATTTTTCATGGGCCTTGTCCAGATTTTTGATGTTTCCAGGTTGAGAGATATGGTTGATTTTGATTCCGAAGGAGACAACTTTATGGTTGGACTTTATCAGGGAGGATTCTTCCATATTTATGAGTATGAGGTCCAACTTGTCAGAGCTTCTAGTGGGTGTATTCACCATTTGGTCAAGATTGTTTGTATTAAACAAGTCCAGGAATGTCTGTGCCTGTAGATTTGAGATAACGTAGCATTCCCAGTCTATAAAAAAGTAATTAAAGTCTCCCATGGGTAGGGTGTTAGGTTGGATGGTATGTGTCTTCAATAGGTCCAAGCATGCACTGTGACCTTTTTGGGACATGGAGAGTGACCTATAGTTAGCAAGGATATGGTATGGGATTTTGTCCATGTTGATCTACAGGTGAAGGAACTCCAGCCCGTCATCCTGTTTGACCAAAAGTATGCTTGCTACTGATGTAGCAGCTACTACTGTAAAAGTGTGGAAGGCAGTGAAACCCTGCACTGCCGGGGTACTTTCTGCCAATTTAAATCATATCTCGGTAATTGCACAGATGTCCATATTATTAAGTGGGGGGAGGACTTGGAGGGAGTGTAGTTTTTATTTAGGCTTCTAGCACTGAGCAGTAAGACCTTGAGGTCCAGTTGAGTTGAAGTTGATATGTCAGTATGTTTATCACTTTGGCGTTGCCTGGAAAAGGCACTTTGGGAGTGGATGAAATTTTAGCCAGTATTCAACAGTCTAGAGAGGAAAGGTGCAGATCATTCCTGGCAAAGCAACATATTTTGTTATCCATGTCCTCCCAAGCTGACAGATATTGGATCCCCTTAGAATGACAACAGAATGACAGCCAGTAGTTGAAATCAATCATTTTTTGCTCATATTGTGGCATCATCCTCAGTGATGGTAATATGCTGCTCAGTGCCAGGCTCATACCAGCCTGAGACACACAGTCTGAAAGCTCCATAATGTCTCTGTTCATATAGTCCAGGGGGGTACATCTCAGACCAGTTACACTATGATGGAATCATAGTGGTACCTTACACCTACATAGACTATGATGGAATCATACTGGTACAATGTAGATTTTGTTTTCCTTTATGTACTGTATGTGGCATTTATCATAACCTTCCCATTGTGTCTCCACTACAGATCCAGAAGAAGAGAAAAAAGACCAGACTCCACTGGCGTCCCCACATTCATCTGTGGCAGCAGCTGAGGGTGTGTCTAGACATGGATGTGGGACTGCTTCACAAAAGGAGGGGGTGTGGAGGCCACTTTCTGGAAGTAAGCCATGCCCGGTTCCCTCTCCTGCCACATCATCATCTGCAGTTGTTGGAGTATGATGAGGAACACCAGTGTTTGGATGTTTGCCTTGACAGAAGTAAATATCTCTTGTAGTAAATAATGAATCCACTTGATTGGCAGGCCCCAGTCATCATACCATCAGAAAGCCCTCTGTCAATCCACCCATGGCATTAGCTATCCAGGTCCAAACTAGATCACTGGATCTCAGTAGATTGCTCTGTATACTATATTTGCATTCCAAAATGCCAGAACCTAACCCTATCTCATTTATACTTTGACTATTTCCTAGTATGTTGTGACCTGTCGCCCTATGTGTTAGCCAACCCTATCTATCATCATTTGTCTGCCACTCTGTATGTCCATGTCCATCCTTTTTCCACCCTACCTTTTGTATGGATACCCACTCCTGTTTTCTACATTATTTAATGCTTGTATGATTACAATATATTTCCTAAACCTCTTTCATTATTCAAGCTTACCCCTATATATCTTAATCATCTATCCAACTCTTGTTATGACAGAAGGGGCTCTCTTCCCCCAAAAATGGAACCCATCTCTGCCCAACCTTACGCTGCTCTATTGGCTTTCCTTGTGTATTTTGTTTTGTTCAACCTTCCCTCTTTCCTACTTTTCTATGTACCACTTCCCACCCTATTATGGTGTGTTGAACTAAGTAGCCACATGTGCTTGGCTCCCTGCATTACCATATAAAACCCCATACTAATCATGTTGACATGGCTGCTACCTGAATCTTCAGCCACACTGTGGCACTTAATTTTACAGTGTGCAGCAGTTCTATTTATGCTGCTCAGTTTGCATGATAAGTAAAGTGCAATGGCATACTATAGTGGCATTGTACCACTTGGCAGAGCATTGTTAAAGCATCACCATTTGGTCATCACAGTGCTGCACAGTTTTAATTTATTCAGGCAGATACCTGCTCAGTATACTTCATTATTATAGCACACTCCTCTATTAGTAAAGTTGCACTTACCATTACAGTAGATGATTGAAGTAATCACTGCTCCAGTAACCTTTAGCTATATGGGTTATATCCTGCCAAGAATATAATGACCAGACAATCTTCCAAAGCCTGAGGCTTTCACCCCACACATGCACCCAAGCTGTTGCATCTCAAGCTCCGGAGGGAGTAACCAGTGACCTGGACAGCAAAACTACCACAATTTTCTTGCATTCAAAAAGAGAGAGAGCCTACAGTCCTGAAATGTTAGGAACACGTCTATATTATATTATTGTATGATGAAAATAGCGAATGCTATTTCATTGTAGCAATAATATCTAAACAACAAAATATTGAACAAACAAAAGAGCAAATTTTTTCCCAGGGAAAAAAATTGCTGCTCCGTAAAAAAAAAAAAAAAACTTAAGCGCAAATTGTGTCCCCACACCCCCCCCCCTACTTAAATATACCAACTCCGAGATCGCACCATAGTAGAGGAAATGGCAAAGTCCTGAAGATGGCCCACCAAATTTTTTCCCTGGGAAAAAATTCGATGTTCCGTGACTTCGCTATTTTGCCATTTCGACAGTATCGGATCGACTAAATAGCATTTGCTATTTAGTCCATTTGATACTGTCATATAGACCCATTAGGAACACATAACGTTATCAAAAAATGCAGCTATATACAGACAATAGGATAATGGATGGTGGATTCAGCTAGTGCAACAACATCTACTAATTTTTTAACAATATTTTTAAATTATCATTTAAGACATGGGCACGTGTACATTAATAGAAAACAATTTAAAATTGTTTCCATTTACATATATTATACATTATTTCTTTATAACTTTCGCTCCATCCACATTACATAAATTGCTCAATTCTTGTCTTCCCTCAAACCACACTTCTCCTCTTGAACATAATTCTGCATGTATTGTTCCCACAAATTTCATTTATTTCTATGTAATCTGTTCCTTCACTTTTATAAAGATCCAACTTCCAGTTCTTTTACCTCTTTAACAATATTCAGTACTTCAAATACAGTTGGTTTAGGGTTTGATTTCAATGTTCTAGTAATTGTTTTTAGCAGTCAACAGAATTGCACTTGGTAAGGCCTTACTATATCTATGCAATTCAGATCTTGTGCCCCAGCTCAGAAGAACAATTTCCTTAGTTACAGCCATTTGCTCCCCCAACAATTCTGACAGAGTACTCTACCAATGCACTGCACTCCCAGTTTATAGTAAGTACAAGTTACACAATTGTGCTATATTCATTATTCTTACTGCTGCAGTTGTTTTTAACTATATGGGTATATTATCATAGCTTATCCAGCCTGGGAGGAGGAAGGATTAGGATCCAGTAGCCAATGGAGAATGGTCCTAGCAAAGTGTGTTCTGGACCTAGAATAGGAATCCAGTGTGTAATGTATTTAGGACCAATCAGCTGTCTCTAAAGTGCTTCTAGAGTCCACTGTTTTCCAGTATGGCATTGAAGAACACAAGGCTTTAGTAACATGTACACTGATTCTATCTGGGAGTGATTTAACATGGTGGGAATATCAAAAAACATTAACAAGGGGCAACCACCTAGAAATGGTCTGTTTTCAATGGGTTGTCCTTTCTTTGTCATATTATTAGAGAACATCATCTGTTTGACTTAGTTCTGTCAAGATAATACCCGAGTGCCCTATGCATGACCAGAGAATGAAGAATCCTTACCCCTTCATTTTTAAATTCAGGACAGAAAACTGTGAAACTGATGGCTTGATTCAGAGTAAACTCTTAAATATCTTTTGTCATGAATGGGGGAATTTGTTCTTAAAGAAACTCCATCTCTGTGGACAAAAACAAAGAGGGTTCACCCACAATGAGAGCTTGCAACTTAGTTGTCTTAAATGACAGAGCAATAAACAATACAGTCTTCCATGTCATGAACCATAAATCAGTCAGATTCAGAAGGCAACATGGTTAACTTTTCCAGCACAAAGTTAAGATCCCAAGTATGTGACAGCTGCTTCCTGTGTGGTTTTACATGGAAAACACCTTTCAAGAAGTGACATAATCAGAGCAGAAAGGGGAGAATTCACAGGTTGAAATGGCCGATAAATAAAACTTAATAGAGAAATAAGAAAAAAAAACAGAGGAGAGCAACTCATACAAATATTTAAGCAGTAGTGGTACAGAATCCTTGAATGGGCCCTGGTTATAAGTATGGCACCAACTAGAAAATCTTTTCCATTTAGTTACATAAGATTTCCTAGTAGCAGTCTTTCTTGACTCCATTAGTACCTGCTGCACATCTGCAGAAACAAGGTGCCAAAATAGTTATCAAAACTGAATCATCCAAGGAACTTTCAAGATGGCTGTACACTGATCAACAACTCCCAGTGTGAAGAAAGAAACTGAAAAACAACAGTCAGTGATGTTGTCAGCTTGAGTAAAATTCAGTTATTGCCTAGTAAGAATACTGCCTGGATGCCAGCAAAAAAGAAATTTAGAGAACCTGAGAGAGAAATCAACCAGAAAAGGTGAAGAGAAAACATTGCCTAGGAAGAATCCTGCAGCTGTTCAAAAAAAAGCAATTAAAGCTACAGCTATGGTAGAAAAGATTGCTTCCAGTAATTTAAAGGAGAAAATAAGTCAAACGTGCTCAGCATTGATTAAAATAAATGAAACATTGCAGGAGTATATCAACTCAAATAACAAAAGGATGGGAAAAATGGAAGAAGGTTTAATATGATTTTTGCAGTTTTATCAGTTCATCTGAATAGCTGAGATTAAATGAAGAAAATGATTGCCAAGTACAAAAAATTGGCAGAGTTGGAGGACAGAGCATACAGACAAAAAGAGATTTTCTGTTCTAAAAGAGAAACTGGAAGAAACAGACTGTACTAACTTTATGTAAGCACAAATATGTAACTAAACTGGTATTCCACACCAGGATTTGTTAATTGAAAGGGCACATCATGTGTATGCTCCAAACCTGGCCATGAAAAAGCAGCCAAGACCTGTATTTGTAAAGATCATACCAGCAGAAAGAGTTGATCTTGACAAAACTGTGGCAGAAGGCCAAGATATTAAAAATTGGAGGCAGTAGCATGTTTGCAGAAAATAATTCATTACACCAGGCAGAAGAGAACCAAATTTATCCCAGCAATCAATGAGTGTGAAGAGGCAGGTGTGAGATTCATGCTGCTGTATCTGTCTGTCTTCAGAATATTTTTTTTCTGGAGGATCAAAGTAATTTTTTGATACAGAACAGGCTAAGGGGGAATACAAAAGTTTGTCCAACAAGTGGTGAGCCATCAAACAGAAGTGGACTCTGTTTCTCATTCTTCTGATTTTAAGGCTGATAGACTTTGCCAGTAAAACGTTTTCCAACATTCCAAAGGAGAAAGCTTGAGAGAAAGAAAAAATCACAGCAGTTGACTAGAAGAATTGGGAGTACTTTAGACTTGAACCAGAGCATGTGGTTGGGAAATGGAGATGAAAAGGAAGAAGATCATCAACACTGAAATTAGTAAATAAATGTGAGACTATAAAGTATCAAATGCATTTGCGAAATATGTCTTTACAAAAAAGTGGCTGAGAATGATTGGATTTTTGTTGACTTTTTTAAACTTGTTGGGGGACTGACTGGCATATAAACTCACTTCATGTCATTAATGTTTGGAAGGACACAAAAAGTGAAAAAAAGAGGAAAATAGGAAAAGAAGAAAAAGGAAAAAAAAGGGAAAAGACAATTGTAAGTAAAACAATTTTTTGTTCTTAGCATTTGTATAAAATATTTTATGACATAAATTTCATGTGATATAGTAAACTATTTTCAGTGATTGCTGTATGTGAAATAAGAGACTAAAGTAATAGGTGTTTTTTTCTCTCTTTTTTATTTTTAAGAAATGTAGGCATTAAATGAGAAAACAGAAAAAAGGCTGGACAAGATCAATAGGTTGTAGCCTTGGGCTGCTGAGGTGGGGATTGGGTTTAAAAGTGCACTGACTGTAATATATGTCGAAATGAAATATTTTCTTTTACTTTTGCATAGGATTAATGACACTGGTTTAATCTAATGACAAGTTTATTGTGAATGTAAGTGGGTTTTAAAAAATGAGAGATAGCCGCTGTACTTTTTCTTAAGGCTAAACATTAATGTTTTCTGAAAACATGTAAGTTGTTTTTCAAATATGGGAGGGGAATAAAGATAAAACAATAAGAGATAGCAATTAGTGTAAGTAGGAGCACAGGTTGTAATATGTGTCTTAGTATGGATAACCTTAATTTTAGGTTAGGGTTTGCTTGAATGTGCAGCTGCCAATTTGGGACAATTGTTCCTATCAGGAATTATTTGAAAATGTACATACTTTTGAGTGTTTGTTTTAAGTTAATAAGTTATGAGGGTGTTCTAGGGGTGTATCTTTTTTGAGGGTTTTCACTGAACAGAAAGTCTTGTAAAATAGGTTCAAATGGAGATGGCAAGAAAAACTGTATAAAATATCAACCTACCAAACATTAACGAGTGTATGCAACATAAAAGTTGAAAACAGACCTGTAAAGATGCTGTCATATATAATATATGGGAATGACTTCTTATCATAATGGCTACACTAAACATATTATTTTGGAATGTGAATGGCCTCACAGGTATAGACAAAAGGGAAAGATGTACTAATTATATTAAGAAATACAAAGTGAAAATAGCAATGCTACAGGAGGTGCACACAGAAAGAAATAAGCATGTGACTTTGATAAAGAAAGGATTTCAGGAGGGGTATTCAATAGAGTATTAGGGACAAGGGAAAAGGGGAGTACTCAGTCATAGTAAGGGAGCTACTAGGAAGGGAGGATGATTACAATGCATGTATTTATATTCCACCTAAAACTGTTATTGTGGACCTTAACAAACTTTTAGGAGAAATAATCAGCTTTCAAAAGAGAATATTACTTATAGCTGGGGAATGGAACTTGATTTGCAACAGTGAGGATGTATCTGAGGGCCTAGAAGGGAAAAATTAAGAAAAGAGGGTAGATTTCTGAAGAAATCTATGAAAATATCTGGTATGGAAGACATGAATTCAGTAGCAGGAACTGAGAGAGAGAATTTACATATTACAAAATGTAGAATAACTAGGCTAGAATAGACAGAAATTATATTGCACAGGAACATGTACATTTAATTTAAAGCTTTGACACATATCCGGTAACTATTTCTGATCATGATCCAATAACAACCAAGATAAAAATGCAGAGTAGTGAACTAAAAATGAGACACTGGCACTTAGGTTCATAGTTCATAGTTTAGTACTTCACTACCTGCCCTTGCAGGATATTTTTAGTTTAACCAAGTTCCCTTCCAAAGGTGAAAATCAAACCCTGTACCTTGTGTCTGTGAGGTTAACACCATAACCATTACACCAACCATACTTAGAGTTTCCCCTACCTATTAAAAAGACAAATGTTAGGAACAAGTAGTGGAAATTATTCCAGAGTTATTATGGAAGATAAAAAATTCTTCAGATGTTATACCTAGTGAGTGGGATAAAATGAAAGTAGAATTTAAAAACAGGGTAGAAATAAAAGAAAAATAGGTACAGTTAAGAAGTAACAAGAATGATTTAGAACGGCTGATAAAGGTAAAATTATTGCAGAATGAGGCAGATCTCAAAGAATAAGAAGAGGCACAAATGCAGAGAGCTAAAGAGAAAATAATGGAGTATCTGCATAATATGCATGAATTTAGAAATACTGCTGCTGTTAAACAACTTTTTTTTTTATAATAACTTCAGTGCACAAAAACTTAGGCAACTGAAAGTAGAAAAACTTGTGCTAAACTTGGGGAGTCTATAACAAGAAAATTAACCAGAGACCCTGTAGAGGTATTAGAGATATTTAGGAAATGTTATGAAAATTTGTATAGAGCAGAAGAATGTGAAAATCAAGAAAAAGCACAAATGGAAATATTTATGAAAGACTTAGGTATGCCAAGGTTAGAGGTAGATGAGGCTCAACAAGTAATAGTTAAGCAGGAGGAAATGAGATAACAATGGTGATGTAAAATCAATCTGCAGGAAAGTTACCAGGAATAGATACTATTCCTGTGGAAGTTTAGAAGTTAGGAAGGAAGAAAGTGATAAAGATCTAGAAGATTTTGTTTAACTGTATTTGAAAATGAAGGGAAGCACCAACATCCTGGAAGAAAGCTGTGTTGGCTGTAATACCAAAAGATGGTAAAGAACCATCAGACCCAGCTTCATATAGGCCCATTTAAATTTAGAATCATGATTATAAAGTGTTTATGTCTATACCAGATGGCAAAGGTTTTGACAAAACTGATAGGTATGAATCAATGTGGTTGTGTGGAGGGGAGTAAAACAGATGACAGCATTAATACAATGAAGATCAAGAGAGAAGGAGAATGTAAGAAAATACTGCTGTTGTTGTTGGGTCTTGATGCAGAGAAAGCAGTCAGCAGAGTAATTATTTAAATTCTTTACTATACTTCACTCACCCCTTCAACCTAAGTCGCACCTTGCCACTTTCTCTCCCTCCTACTCCACTCCTTTCTTTCTTTTTTTTTTCTTACCTTACCTCATTCACTTCATCTCTGAGGACCTTTCCTCTGCCTCTTTCCTCCATACTCAGTTAAGTTATCTGAAGACTCCCTATCCTGCACTCTTCTTATAATCTCCTTCTCTATCCATCCTTCTTCCTTCTTAAACCATAATATGAGTACCATCTCCCATACTAAGACATCACTCAATTTCACCTCACTGTCTCTAATCATGTAGTTGCTATCATCTCTTTTAAATATCTTATTAGAATTGTGTCAGGTCTCATTTATCACATACTAATCTATGTATCAAATAATATGACTAATGAGTTTTTCCTCACATATTTTCTCCAACTCATGTTATCATTTTTCATTGCACTCTGCTATGAAACATATGTTTTATGTTTTTTTCATTGCAACATTTTTTTTCATGCCTATATTTTGTAGTGTAACATGACACTTTGGTATTTTTGATTGTGGAGCTTTTCTCCCCAGGCCTCTGCTGGAAATTAGCACTTTCTGACTCAGTCTGACATTCCTGGTAAACAAATGTCAACTAAATGCAGACATACATACATACATACATACATACATATATAAATAAATAGGGACTTGATGAGTAGGGCAATGGAAGCATCTGCATTCCCTGATACAATAATAAGGTTACTTAGGAGGATATATGATGGATCAAAGACAAAAATTAATGTGAGAGGGCTCCCCTATGATACGTTGTGTCTGAACAGAGGGAACCAGTCAGGGGTGTCCTCTTTTCCCTTTATTTGTGCTATATTTAGAGCTACTGTCATAGAAAATAAGGGACTCAAAAATTTAAGGATATAATTGGTATAGTAATTGAAAAAAGTTGGCTTTATTGGCAGACTATATTATTTTGTACCCGATAAAACCAGAAAAGGACTTTTCAGTGTTGTGAAGTATTCTGAGACAGTTTCAATTATTTTTAGGATATGAACTATGTACCCACTGATGAATTGGTTTAGCAATACTCATATTTATGGTGACATGATAAAATGTATTATTTAGGATTATGGGTACAAAGGATTTGGTTATGGCAGTTAGGGATATATGGGAAGAGGCTAAACAAAAGATAATACAAAAACTGAGAACTTGGAAGCTCTTGTTTATGGATATTGATGTGGATAGCAAGATACAAGCAGTGAAAATGTTTTAGCCCCTTTAGTTGTATATACAGGTCATATTTTTATCAACAAGAGGAGATGTTGAGGACAGTAATTAATTAAAACTGTTCTTCTTTGATTGTTTTTGTTGTAGTTTAAGCTTCCCGCTAGTCTCTGGTTCATATAGTAGGGAAGTTAAATCTGTCATGTTTCTTTCTGATTTACCCTTCATATTCTTTACTTTCATTCAAACTTTCTGCTTTCCCAGTTTCCCCTTGCAGCATTTAAAGCCTGCTATTGAAGTTATGTGCTATTTCTCTCTCTCTCTCTCTCTCTCTCTCTCTCTCTCTCTCTCTCTCTCTCCTGCTGTCGTTTCACTAGTCGTTTTACTGGTGGTGTGCTAAGACTGAATTAAAGATGTGTGGTTACTAATTTTAAGTGACTTCAGTCAAAGAAACTGAAATAAACATGAAAACTCAATGGTCCTGCCTTTAATATTGCTTTGATGGATATTGCTGTGTGAATATATTTATTTAGCCAGTCTAGTTGTTGTAATAATGCTGGTATTCAGCTTGTGCTTTTGCTTTACTATGTAAATATGATGTTCCCTTACTTTTATATCTTTAATTGAACTATTCCAGCAAGGTTTGTGATGATGTTCACTGTTTTATGCATACTCTATTATACTTCGACAGTTTATTGTTCACATAATTTTTATGCTGTTTTGTGCTCAGATTCTTTAATGTAATTAGTTAAATATGATTTGTTAGCTGTCTAGTATTTAAATAAATGTAGCTGGAAGTTAAACTGCTATGGTTTGCTGTTTTCTTTATGGTGGACACTTGGCATTATTTTTTCCTTTTAGTATGCTTCAATTATAAATCGTCCTTACTATATCTTATTACTGCTTATGAGCAGACTGCTGCTAATTTGCTGAAAATTGTATGTTGGTTGATATTGAACGTTATCATTTTAGCCTTTTATGACACAGTTATTTTAATCATCTGCTTCTGTCTATAGTTTTGAAGGTTCCCTTACTTTTATATGTTTAATTGAGCTATTCCAGCATGGATGGTAAGAATGATGAAGGCTAATTCTATTGTAGTGTGAATAGCAGTAACATATCTACTGTAATAACTCATCACATTTTATTGTGTTTGAGCTCATTCTTTTTGTAGTGTGTATATCTAGTGTTACATAATGCATTGTAATTGTGCTGGAAGGTTCTACTGAAACTCACTGCTGTTATTGTATTTAGTTACTCCATTTAGTTTTCTGTAAATACTAAAAACCTCTGCCTGACTACAATCTGTTTTTTTCTGTCCCACAGGCGTACCTCAGTAGTGTGCGCAACTTCCCTTAAACACATTCAAAGGTCCAACAAAAACAAAACAAACAAAAAAAAAAAACTGCAGCAACTGCCTGCATACAAGAACATGTTGAGCAGAACCCCATACAAACCAGTAAAAGCTACTGCAAGTCTTACTTTTATCAACAGACTGTGAGCAGTTCCCTTAAACACATTCAAAGCTCCAACAAAAACAAAACAAAAAAAAAACCTGAAGCAACTGCCTGCATACAAGAACACAGAGAGCAGAACCCCGTTCAAACTAGTAAAAGCTACTGCAAGTCCTAGTTTTATCAACAGACTGTGAGCTATGTAGGTCTATTATAATCTTCTCTCTGTGATACTCCTACTGATTCTTCTGCTGTGTACACTACTGGACCCCCCCCCCTTTTCCTCCCATTTATTGTAACAAATATATACATTTTCCCAAAGCTTTAAATTTATTGTATATTCTACTTCCCCTGATGCTCTACTAATATTGCTTTTAAATTCACATAGATAAAAAGATGCTTTAGATATTGACCTGGGCTAGCTGGTGAATTGTTTTTCTCTTCTCACAGCTTCCTCCAAGTCCTGGTTCATAGCATCTCCCCCTTTTCATGTTCTCCTAACATAATTCTATTGTAAGTTTCCTAGCCTTTTCAAACCTGTTTTCTCACAACTTTCTCCAAGCCCTGGCTCTTAGCCCCACCCCACCCCTTCTCTCAGTCTCCTAACATAATCTTATTGTAAGCTTCCCAACCCTGTCAGTCCTATCTATTCCCTCCCTCTTTCTCTTGAGAGTTTACTTATTCTTCCGCTGAGCTGCGGCGCCATCTTTAAATACTTAGACCATCTGCTCCCTCCCAAGATTTCCTACCTAACTAATAGTTTTCTTTCCATATAGCAACTCCACAGATGTCACCTGTCTTAGGCGCAGATAGACCCCAAAAAATAGTTTGAGGCATCTCTCTAATATACCCCATGTCCTTCACTATTGTCCCATATACAAAACCCATTCCACAGTTCTCCACAGCCAATCTTCTAGTTCCTTTCCTTAAAATGAATAATTGCAAAAACTTCTGTGTGATAGTCATTTACATTCCCCCAGGCAATAACATCCCAATTCTTGAGGAAATCTTTGCCTGTGCATCTACTAACATAAAAAATTAGACTATCATACTGGGAGATGTAAATATCAACTGGCTGGACATATCCCCACAACACTCTAATTGCAATATCAGTCTATATAAGTTCACCCAGCTAGTTAACACCATAGCCAAGCCTAATAAAATTAATACTAATGGCTTAATTCTAGACTGGATTTTAGTGTCTGACCCAAATAAGATCACATCCACTGGTACACTCTTCAATAGTATAAGTGACCACTTACCTGCCTTTATATAACGTTAATGTACCACAACAATTAATAAACATCAATACAGGGTTACCAGAGATGAATCCCAGTTCTGTCCATCTACCTTTAACCAAAGGTTGCCTAGCATCAACTGGGATGCACTAAAATCACTTCCCCTTGATGAGGCAGTTAAGTTCTTCAACTCAACCTTCCTCAGCATACTAAACAATCTCACTCCCTTTAGACAAAAGAGAGTAAAAACCAACCATGCCAGTTGGCTAACAAGATCCACTAAGGATTTCATGAAACACAGGGACAAATCATGGAAAATCTGGCAAAAAAACAAAAACCCATCTGACCTTGTTCAATACAAACAGCTCCAAAACCAGGTTAATCACCTAGTACTACAAAACAAAAAAGAACACGACCTTACATTACAAAATCAACACAAGCAAAACCCAAAGAAATTCTGATGCTCTCTCAACTCTTTATTAAACTCAGGCTCTAGTAATAATCGTTGCCCAGACCCAAATAAAACACCCATTGAAATTGCTGCAACCTTCAACTCGTATTTCATAGATACTATATTCAATCTAACCACTAACTTTCCCAAGACTAACTCGTCCACCACAGACCTCTTCACAGCTAATACCAGTACACGCCCTATTCCCAACTTTACTCTGTCACCTATACCCACCTTGACTATTAAAACATTTCTTCTAAAACTCAAAACGTGCGCAAATGCCCCTGACAATATACCCACCAAAAGCCTGCAAATCTCAGCCAACTCAATCGCTTACCCTGTCAGCATACTTCTCAACAGATCTATCCAAGAATCCAATATGCCCATCATCTGGAAAAAAAAAGCTTATATCCTCCCTCTACACAAGGGAGGCTCCAACATAGACGCCACCAACTTCTGCCCTTTGCTATACTATCACCCATCTCTAAGATTATGGAAAAATGTATTAATTCTCAACTTCTTCACCATCTGACTCACAACCACATCCTCTCCCCCACCCAACACGGATTTAGGCCAGGACATAGTACCACCACTGCCCTCATATCCTTCATGGACACTGTCAACTGAGCCCATGATGCTGGTAAAATCATATCTTCACTATTTCTTGATCTTTCTAAAGTTTTCAATACTATATCCCACTCTCTCTTTCTAACAAAACTCTCTAACATAGGTACCTCACCTCAAACTCTAAACTGGTTCACTTATTACCTCACAAAAAGGCAACAATCAACTAATTGACAGAACTCTTACTCCCCTTTCCTAAACACCACCACTGGTGTTCTTCAAGGCTCCATTTTAGGCCCACTTCTGTTTAGCATATTTATCAATAACTTCCAGACCACACGCTCAAGGCTCAGTCATCCAGTACACAGATGACCCCACTGTCATCTGCACTCCAAACAACTCCACAGAACTACACCTACTCACCCAAAACACCCTCACCTCCACTGAAATTTGGATGTCTAATAGTCATCTAGCCCTGAACCCCAACAAACCAAACTAGTAATCTTTGCCCCCAAAATGTCCACACACACTACAAAAAGAGAACTTCACCATTCAATCCCTAAATGGTACCACCATCGACATTGCACACAGCACAAAACTGCTAGGTGTCATCATAGACGAAAACCTCACATTCGACCTGCACATCCAGTCCAATGTCAAAAAGACACATCAAAAGATTGGCACTCTCTACCAACACAAACATCTACTCAGTGCATTAGCCTGACTTTCCCTTGCCTCTTCTTTTCTATTACCCTCTCATTTATACAGTGCCGTCCTCCTCACCAACATTCAGTCCTCTCTGAAGTCCAAACTAGACTCATGCTACAACAAAACTGCTAAGTTTGTAACTAATGCCTCCTACTAATCCCACCCCTGCTTATCATTACACGACCTAAAATGGTTTGAACTCCCTAACTATCTCAACTTTATCCAACTAACTACAGCTTACAAACTCATTCATAATCCATCCATGTGCCCTGCTCTATCTTCTATATTTACTTTATACTATCCTAACAGACCACTCCAGTCCAACAACCAACTGCTCGTAAATGTAGAAAAACCCAAACTTTCATCTGGCCAGATGCTTTACTCCTTTACTATTGCAAAACTTTGGAACTCTCTCCTCCCACTTAGATCCACCTGCTCAGTAACCCTCTTCAAGACATCTCTGAAACAACACCTCTTCTCATCTTGGCTGTGCACATGTGCTAACACCACATCTCATATAACCTAACTTCAACCATCACAACTATTCTCACCCCCACTCTACTACTCTGGCATTTTCCTTTCACATCCACCTGTCTTTTTACTTATTCCACCTCTCCATTTTGTCCACTTCCCACTTCTACTAACTCTCATTGTCCCACCACTGATCCCTCCTACTTTCTTCTCTTCCTAACCCTTATAGACCTACCATTGAACCAAGCAAGACATTCAGGTACTCTTGCAGCATACCCTAATATCATACCACCACTTATATCTGCAACAATATCCACTGACTTTACTGATTCCTGCAACAGGACTCATAGAGCCTATTGATCAGCTATTACACCTCCCAAACATGTGAAAAGTTAAAGTACCTAGTCTCTGATTAATTCCTGTATCTGCTTTGCACCCACTGCACGAAGTGTCCTATATAGATTTTGCTAGCTGAAAACTACTCATATGGAATGTTCTCATGTATATACTCTGTATTGCTTGTATAATATCTTTGATTTGAGAATGATTACTTATGTACTGTTTTTTTCACCAATTGTATAAGCTGCCAATAATATCTAATAAATGTCTTTATTAATGTAAATTCTGTATTATATGAGAAATGTCTTATATGTGGAGCTTTTCTCCATGGGACTCCATTGAAAATGGGCACTTCTCACCCAGATGGATCATCCCAGTAAACAAATGCAAATAAATAAATAAATAATAATAAATACTGTGACTTTTTATATTTATTATTCTATTTATTGTCCCTATCCTCTTTAAGCAACAATTTGTCTCTTTTTCTTTCATTTTCTGTTCTTTCCCTCCCTTATGCTTACCTCTAGCTATTAACCTTTACCTCTCCTGTTTCTTTTAAGCCTTACACAGTTTCCAAGATCTTCATAACTAACCTGTTGTTCTTCTCTTCTTGTTTTTGTTTGCTTTTCAGGTGGCATATCTAGCATAAAGCTCAGTGCAGATTCCCCTCTATCAAGTTTGGATCACTGCAATGCCATCCCATCTTAACTTAGTTTTACCCTGCAAAAGAATACAAAAATTGATGTATGCTTTACATATTTTCTGGCCACTGTTCTTAGCACACCTCTGAACTGGTAAGCTTGCTAGATTTCTATTCTGCTCTCTTCCTAGTATAACTTCTTGTTGTGACTGCCCTTCCTTTTTTTCAATTAGTGTTTCTGAGAAGTTTTAGCTGTATCACTTACTTATGGCTTACCTGATTGTTTTTCTTGTAGTTTAAGCTTTCTGCCAGTCTCCGGTTCATCCCAGTCCATTCCCCCCTCCCTACATTCAAGCTATCTTCACTCCCCTACCCTACCCCCAATTTTCATCCACCCCACTACCTCTAATTTTATCTTAACCAAGTCACACCCTTTCCTATAGCAACCTATCATATTCCACAAGCCTCCCACTTTTTCTAATAATATATTCTGCTCTATATATCTATATCTAGTCCTTATTTCTCTTACTGACTCTCTACCTATACTTACCTGAATCCTAAATCTGTATCTCAACTTAGTCTTCTACCTATTGTTTCACTATATTTCATTCCACTTACAGAATATACCCTTGTACTTATCATAATTCAATATCTTCTTCACTAATTTCCTCCTATTTAAATCCACACAGTCTGTTCACCTTGTTCGCTGTCCCATTTTCTCTCTAATACTTTCTCTCTCGTTCATCTTCTTCACTTGAACTCCTACTCCCATCACTGACTTCTAATTAATAAGTGTACCTCCTCCTTTTCTCTCCTCTTATCTCTGCTTTATTCCCTACTCTACTTCTTCATTGCACCTCTCCTCACTATCCTCTGCTGCAACTTTTTGCTACCCATAACTAACACCTCTTTCTCCTTACTCATCATAATGGCTACCATTAACCACAGCTCACATCAACAACTTATATCTCTCCATGCAATTAGCGTCATCCTTCTCATATCCATTTACTAACTTATTTCCAATTCTATTTCCTAAACTACCACTCTTTCCACTCCACAACCCAAACTTTTCTGCCACAAACAAATCACTCCAACATCTTAATTGCCCCTGATCTCTACAACACTACTCATTTAGGTTACTTCCCATTCAAAATCCTTCAGTTAAACACTCAATCCCACATTTCTCTCAAATTTTACATTTTTTTCTCTAAATTCACTGTTATCCATATTAGCATCTTCAGTCATCTAAAACTTAGTGGAGACACCCACCCAAATCTGGTCCTAATCACTCTTCTTCATCTTCCACCACTCCTCTCTAAGGATATCTTTACCCATCCCAAAGTCTCCAACCTTCTGTTACTCAATACGAACCTAAGAAGTTTAGTCAATAAACTCCATGATTTTCATGCCACAATATTCCTATATAGTTCTGACATCACTCTATTAACTGAAACCTGTCTTAAACCAGAAACTCATAGTAATGAAATAATCCCACCAGGCTATAATATACACAGACGTGACTGAAAGAATAAGAGGGGTGAAGGGGTTGCTATTATGTTAATAAAAACTTAAATCTTGATCTTTTTTAATCCATTTAATCCCCCTGCCACTAATTCTGAAATTCTATGCTCTAAACTCAAAGTTAACTCAAATAAATATATCATAATTGTTAGTATATCCATTCCTCCAGGCAATAATCATAACATAATTGAAGACATCCTTCTCTGGGCTTCTCTATCCTTCCCCCAAGAAACTATAATTATGGGTGACCTCAACACTGATTGGCTATCTTATAACTCTGATACCCCTACTAATTTCATTAATTTACATGGATCCTCTCAGGTCATTCAGTCCTCTACTAGAATTAGCAAAGCCACAAAAAAGGGAATCAATTATTGATTGGATACTTACCAACAAATCCTCCCTTGCCTTCCAGTCTGGCTGCCTCCCTCTTGGCATTAGTGACATCTTCCCACCTATTTAATCAGACACCATTGTAATGTTGTTTTGGACCATTGTAATCTCACCAGACAATCCTGCTTCCACCTAGTCCACAATAAAAAGCATTTTAACTCGCAAACCTTCCTAGCACTTCTTAATTATTGTGACTGGTCCCCTCTTAAAACTCTTCCCCTTGACTCTGCAGTAGACTATTTCACTAACACCTTTCTTGAAGCTCTAAATACACTAGCTCCCTGCAGAACTGAAAGAATAAAATTGTACTATGCACCCTGGTTGTCCAAAGATACTAAAACTTTATTAAAACTAAGGGACAAAGCCTGATCTCTTTGGGTTACCACTAAAGATCAAGCTAATTTCTTTATGCTGTGGTGGTGGTGCTGCGGTAGCGTTGTAGCCTCACAGTAAGACGTTGTCCTGTTCGATTCTCAGCTAAAACGTCTTCTGTGTGGAGACATGCGTGAATGGGCGTAACTTCATTGAAGGTTGTGCGTCAGGCCTGGCAAGTCGGTACGTAAAAATCTACTGCCAATCATTAGCGGACCGGAGTTCCACTGTGGCAACCCCTAACTGGGAAAAGCTAAAAGATACAACAACAACAACAAATACATACACAATAAAACTAAATCACACATCAAGATTAATAAAAAAATCCTATTTTACTACCACACAACAACAAAACTACAAAAATCCCAAGAAATTCTGGCCCTCTATCAAAAAAAAAAACCTCCTTCAGCCTGGTAATACATCCTCCCTTATCCCCTTTACATCCTCTGCTATTGACTGCATTGCTTGTCAATTTAACTCTTTCTTCATTAACTACATACTTTCACTTACCAACTCATTTAACAATTCTCCACCATCAATGCCTACTTTAATCAAGAATTCTAATGACTCCTTTTCTTTTAAACCTGTACAAACTTCTACTTTAAACTTCTTTGTAAACTGAAACCAGCTACCCTTACTGCTGATAATCTACCTACTGAATTCTTACAAATAGCTGCCTCCCATCTATTGCATACTCCATAACTATCTTGATTAACCATTCTATATCAGAAAAGTATATACCTATAAGGTGGAAAATATCTCACATTCTTTCCTTACACAAAGGAGGTACCTCTACTGAATTTTCTAACTTTCAACACATTTATATCCCCCTCTAAAATTCTAGAAAAGTGTATCCACATGCATCTGTTGAACTATATGTTATCCAACAATCACTTATCTAACACACAACATGGGTTGCACCCTCACAATAGCACCACTACTGCCCTTCTAAGCTTTACCAATACCATAAATCACTACAGAAATAATGGACAATTTGTTTCCATTATCTTCCTAGATCTCTCTAAAGCTTTGAAACTGTTCCTCACCTTAAACTCCTTGATGAACCAGCATTTCTAAATCTCAGCTCCTCTGGTCTAGCCTGGTTTCATAGCTACCTATCTGGCCATCAGCAAGCCATCAAATGGCAATAGGAACTCTCTTCACTGTTACCTGTCACCCTTGGTGTTCCACAAGGTTCTATCCTTGGTCCCCTCCTTTTCAGTATATTAACTAATCAACTTCAGTCTTCAACCCCCTTACCCTCTATAGTCCAATATGCAGATGCTTCAACTCTAATATGTTCTGTTCCTTCCCTCAAATAACTTGTCTGCTCTACTCAGGAATCCTTCCTATCCATTAAATCTTGGCTATCTAAATAACATCTTATACTTAATCCTTCTAAAACCATACATATGCTGTTTCACCCTACTAAACCTCATGATCCCTGTTCCACATTCCATATTTACTCGTCTAACAGTACCTTAATACCAGCTGTACCCCACACAAAACTATTAGGTGTCATTATTGATAATAAACTAAAATTTGATGATCACCTAGCACATACCATCAAAAAAAAACTCATATAAGACTTGTTTCTCTTTACAGAATTAAGCCTTTCCTTATAAATATCACAAGAAAAGATATAGTCAGAACTCATATTCTCTCTTTACTCCTATACGCATCTCCCATCTTTACAAACCTAAGTAAGACAAGTCTAAAAAAACTGGAGACCTGTTATAATAAAATTGCTAGATTTGCTATCAACTCTTCATACCAAACATATCACTGCTCTGCCTTACAACTGAATTGGCTTGAATTACCCCATCAACTAATATACACTCAACTCTCTTTTGCACATCAACTCATATACCAACCTGATAAAATTCCTGCTCTTCATCTCATGCTTCAACCCTACAATAAAAAGAAGAAGAACCACCGATCCTCCTCCAAATCTCTCCTTCATGTCACTAAACCCCCCTTTATTCAAACTATATTGCCAAAACATGGAAGCCTATCCCTCAGACCATTTTAACTACAACCAACACTTCTCATTTAAAAAAAAAGTGCTGAAAGATTACCTAGGCAGCAGTTTGGATTTGTTCATGCTCTAGTCCTGGCCGACAACTTCTTCTGACTTTTTTCCTTTCTTCCTGACTTTGCCTACTATCTCAACTTCCTTTTTACTTTTTCTCCCTTAGTATACCCTGAATTCTTATTCTCTCCCTTCTATTCCTTCTGATTCTTTAGCTTTTTTCCTTTCTATTTTTACTATTACCTCTAACTCTTCTTACTTCTGCTATTAATCCTTCTTCTCTCTTTACTTTGTATTCCCAATAGCTTGTTCCCCTTTCCTATTTATTCTACTTCTCTGTCTACTCTATTCCCCTCTAGATTATTTCAGTTTTTTTTTAATCCTCTATATCACATGCAGTAGACTTAACATGTTCATGTACTTCATACATTCAATTGTTTTATCATTTACATGTTGATCTAATCTATACAGCTTTCACATCTTTTCTCTGACTCTGCTCTTTATACCTCCAGTCTGTGGCTATTTGTCACAAAAACAAATCTCTGTATAAAATGTTCTTTTTTTCTCTGTAATCTCTGTCTATTGTAAATCTCTTTTGTTATAGCCTTTTTTACATTGGGTTTTTCTGTACAATCTTCTAAATTTTGTTCTTGTTAATTTTTTTGTGATCAATAAATTCTCTAAAATTCTATACTCTATTGTTCTTTGTAAATGTTCTTTGTAACTATTATTGTATTTTTTATGGAGATTTCCTCCCCGGGCCTCCGCTGAAAATGGGCTATCACCCAGTTGGACTATCCCAGTAAACAAAAGAAAAAATAAATAAATAAAAGTTGAAGGATTTTATCTGTGAGGTGAAGAGTGCAAGGGTCAAGTGGAATAAGTTGATCCTTCCAATAAAACAAGGTGGTTTAGGATTACCTGATTTGAAGGGCTATATTAGAGATATGCAGTTAAGTGTCATATATATAATACAAACAGAAAGCTATAATTCAAAGTTGAAAGGGATGATGATCAAGCAGGGATGGGACTTAAAAATAAGGAGAGAGTGGGATTCTGGATACAAATGGGATTCTGGATACAAATCCTTAAGGAGAATAATAACAGCCATATAGAATACTATATTTATAAAGCAATATACAGTATTCTAAGAAGTAATCCAACAAAAGAATGGAGAAAGGAGATTCTTCTGAAAGGGATGACTACAATTAGAGGTACAGAGAATAGGCAAGAGGGGTCTGGAATTTACCAGAGAAAAGTTGTGAAGGAATCTATTTGGAAGCAAATACCTAGACAGAGATTGATAGAGTGAGAAGAAGCCAAAAAGACCTTTGGACTGCAGGCTACAGACTGCCTTCTCTATCATGAATGGATATCAGAGTATAGGAAAAGAAAACATAACATGGAAATCCTAAGTGAAAGACCTGCTCTGGTAGTTTTAGGTTGAATGTAGAGCAGAAGCTTCTGAAACCACACAAAAGACCAGTGAAAACAGCTCTACTTTCCAAAATAAGAATTTAATAAAAACCTTTTAGTTGTCTCTCCTCTCCTAGCGCCTCGGCTGCAAGCCTTTACAGAGTAAAAAAGTGAAGCTCACTCACACAGTCCTTTTATACAACTGCCATATCAATTAACAATTCATTACATAATAAAATCAGTTCCTAATTGTTAAGCTAACAATTAACCCATGACATTCTGCCAATTGCACTCTTTATTCATTCCTAAAGGCTGCAAAGTTTCATATTTCATTATTAAAATTGCTTCCTTTCTTCTTAAAATCTTTTTCAATACATTTTCATCTCCATGTCTGTTGTATACTTGTTCCAAAATTGTGACTTTCATATTGTCTATTATACCCCATGTTCTAAATGAAAATGTTCTGCCACTGGGCTGCTCATCTTCCAATTTTAACATCCCTAACATGTTCTTTTATTCTCTCAGCCAGACTTCTTTTAGTTTCCCCAATATAGCCTTTGCCACAAAAGCATTTTATAAGATATATAATCCCCCTGCTAGTGCAGTTAAATGTTCCTATAGTTTTAAAACTTTTCCCCTTAATATCTTCAGCTTCTCTGATTATGTAAGGGCATATTGCACACTTTCCACAAGGGAAAGTTCCCTTCCTTGTTATTGCACATGCTAGCTTCTGTGTTGGTCTCTCAAACCTGCCTCTTACTAAAAAATCCTTCAAACTTCTCCCTCTCTGGAAAGAAATAGTAAGCTCAACATTCACCAAAGAAGGTACCTCCCTTCTTGTCTTGTTCCAACTATTTTTTATCATTTCATTAAATACTTTAGAAAAAATAGTATATTTTGTGACAAAAAACATTTTTGAACATTCTCCCTTGTAATTTGTAACTACATGCTGACTATTTTGTCCTTGTTCCCATAATCTTGTTTTTTGCTACTTTTTCCAAATACTTTATTATAACTTAGTTTCACTTGATTTTGGTCATAACCTCTCTCCATGAATTTATTGCAAACCTTGTCACACTCTACTTCTGCTTCCCTAACATTGGTACATAGCCTTTTGACTCTTAACATTTCCCCATATGGGATAGATTTCAATGTATGTTCTGGGTGGCAGCTGGTAGCATGTACCATCCTACTCATTTGTTCGACCTTCCTATATATTTTAGCTTGAATTTTTTTGCCTACTTGCCCCTTCAAATTTATGTCCAAATAATTGATTTCTTCTCCCATATGGATATCATCAAATTTGATTTTATATTCATTGTTGTTCAGATATTGTATAAATACCTTAACTTCCTCTCTATCACCCTTACAAATAAAAATCAAATCATCGATAAAATGAAAATATTGTATTACATGACCCCTGAAAAAATTATTTCTATAGACATGTTCCAACTCAAACAGTCCCATGAACAAATTGGCATACGCTGGGGCGAAGGCTGCCCCCATTGCAGTTCCCATTTTTTGTTTATATAATGTCCCATCAAATTCAAAAACGTTGTTAACTAAACAAAAATTTAATAACTCCATTATATACTGAGTCCTTGGTGACTCTTTCAAAAAATATTGCACAGCCCTCAAACCCAGTTCATGGGTAATACTGGTATAAAGACTAACTACATCCACTGTGATGAAAAACATGTCTTTTGTCCAGACTGTCTGTTTTATTTTATCCAGTAAATCATATGAATCCTTAATATATGATGTTAACTTGGTTACCTCTCCTATTAATATTTCATGCAAAAGACTAGCCACCTTATGTGTAAAGGAACCCTTTGCTGATACTATAGGGTGGCCTGGGGGATGGAAAAAGTTTTTATGCTGTTTTGGGACACAAAAAAATTTTGCTATAGTACTATTTTTTATATACAGTTTATTGTTTATGTCCCTAGCTGTAAAATAGCATAACCTTTCCCCTTTCCTTAACAATTTATATAGTTCCTCTTGTGCCTGTTTAAGAATATTTTCCTGCACTTTACCATAAACTCCTTCATTCTTCAAATGTTCTAAACACGTTATAATAGTCCTGTGCATTCAATATGACTAACTTGCCCCCCTTGTCTGATGGTTTAAACACTATATTTCTGTTCTGACTCATATCCTGTAATTTGCACCATTCTTCCTTATTCAAGTTGTAACTCCTATTTTTCTTAATAATAGGTTTTAGTTCTCTCTCCACAAAAAACTGTGTCACATTACTAAAGCGTTGTATATGTGCATTTTTACTAGTTGGGCAAAATGTATTATTTGCTTTCATCTTACTAAGGTCAAACAATGTATAAGCATTGCTTTCTGTTTCAGACTCACATGTGAAATAGTTGTCCTCACTTGTTACTGAATCGCTTGAACTTTCTAAACAATCATCTTCCTTTTTTTGATTAAAGAAATATTCTTTTAAATACATTTTCCTTACCAGCTCTAGAATTTCTCCCTTAACTTCATAGAGTCTAGGTAACACTGTGGGTATGAATTTCAGTCCTTTCTCTAGGACATTCATTTCCACTGTGTTAAATTCATATTCAGACAGGTTAATAACATATTCATTTGTATTAGGTAACAGTACCTTATTTATTTGTCCATTTACTTTTCTTTTTATAATTTTATTTATTTATTATTTATTTTACATTTGTTAACCGGGCTGGTCCAACTGGATACAAGTCCATTTTCAGTGGAGGCCCGAGGAGAAAAGCTCCACTATCTACATAACATGATAACAAAACATTAAATACAAAGTATATGTTTGATTTAAGTAATAAAAAGTCGATATAACTAACTAAGTAGAAGACAGTAATAATACTTGAAAGAACTTATAAAGAAGGTGGATACAGAGACAAGGAAGTAGTGAAAGTACAGGTATATGAGAAAAAGGGAGAGAAAAATTAAAATACAGTAACAGTTGTTAGGAGTTTAGTGAGAGAAGTAGAGTTACTATATAAGGTAGTCATATAATGGGTTAAAAGGGACATAATAAATAAGTGACGAATTAGATAAGGGAGTAAGTATGAGGGATATGGGAGAAGGATAGGAAGTCAAATAGGAGGTAGTTTAACTGGGAGTAATGCAAGAGCAAAGCCAGTGGTTAGAAAGGAAGAGTTTCAGTTTGGTCTTAAATAGTGCAGTGGAAGTCTGATCAGTAAGGTCTTTAGGAAGTTGGTTCCAGTTTTTGCCAACTGAGTTTGAAAAATAGATTCTCCTGCTGTATTCTTTGATAGAGATGTTTTAATCATGATTTTATTGGAAGAGCGTAGGGCTTTTAAGTTGTTATATGGTTTTATAAGGGTGGAGAGCATGGGTATGTTTTCAGGGTAGTGAAGGACTTTGTGGGCAATAGTAAGCTGATAGTACTGAATTAGGTGTGGTAATTCCAGCCATCCTAGGTTAGAGAGGTTCAGACAGTGATGTGTTTTATATGGAGAAGCAGTTGCAAATCTAGCAATGTTGTTATAGGTTACTGTGAGCTTCTTAATATTATGTTTAGATAGATTAGTGTAAATAGGGGAAGCATACAGTAAGGTGGAGATAAGATGTGTTCTTGCTATGGTGGATCTAGCTTCAGTGGTTAGAAAAGATCTGATTCTATAGAGTGAGCCTAGCTTTCTATTAGTTGCTTTAATGCTGGAGTTGATGTGAAAGTCAAATTTTAGAAGGTTGTCGATGGTAACACCCAATAGTTTGGTTGTTTGGTCAGGTGATATAAGGGTGCCATTGTTAGATGTAATTGTGAGATTAATAGAGGGAGACAGGTGTGTGGGTAAGAAAAGGAGAAGTTTTGTTTTCTTGGGGTTTAAGAGAAGACAGTGATTGGAGAACCATTGTTCAATAGTAGTAAATGTCTTTTGGGTAAGGTAGTGAAGGTCAGTTTGGTTTGTGGCAGAGCAGATGATGGTGGTGTCGTCAGCATACTGAATACAGGTGGTTAAGGGTGTGGCTAAGTGCAAGTCATTGATAAAGACTGAAAATAAAAGAGGACCTAGGATGGAGCCTTGCGGGACCCCTAAAGTGGTGGGGAGGAGTTCAGAGAGATTGTTGTTCCATAGAACAGCTTGTCTCCTATTGTGAAGATAGGAAGTGAACCAAGTAAGGGCAGGTTTATCAAGAGAAAGCATTTTTAATCGATGTAGAAGGAGTTGGTGATTCACCATATCAAAGGCTTTAGACAGGTCTACAAAGAATGCTGAAGATAGAAGATTGTTATTACGGTTGTTATTAATGGAGTCAGTAAAAGATAGTAAGGCTGTAGTGGTACTATGGAAAGGACGAAAGCCGTGCTGACAGTTAGCTAGGAGATTGTTAGAGAGGAGGTGACCTAGTAACTGTTTGTGGATGCATTTCTCCATAATTTTTGCAATTGGAGATAGTAGTGCTATAGGGCGGTAGTTAGAGTATTCAAATGAATCGCCACCTTTGAAGAGGGGGATGATGTGTGAGATTTTCCAGAGGGAAGGTATGGTACTTTCTGTTATTGTTCTGTTTATTAGTATAGAGATTGGGTAGGCGATTGCTTTGGCACCTAGCTGGAGATATTCAGCTGGGAGATTGTCAGCTGAGGGGGTGGAAGCTTTAAGTTTAAGAAGTAAATTTAGAATATAGGAGGTAGGTATGGGTTTAAGCTGCATAAGTGGAGGGGTGACATTAGGGCAACCTAATAATGAGGGGTTAGGGGTTTGTTGGTTGGCTAGGTTAAGTATAGTAGATGTAAAGAAGTTATTAAAAGCATTAGCAGTTTGTAAGGGAGAGTCTGGGCAGGAACCAATAGGATTAGGAGTTTCAACTTTTCCAGGGGAAAGAAGAGTGTTAATAGATCTCCAAAATTTGTGGGGATTTTGGTGGGAGGCTTGCTGTAAGTGGGTGTAATAGTTCTTTTTGTCTTTTATGATAGCTAATTTTGTCATGTTTCTTTTTTGTTTGTAGCTAAGGTGATCAATGGGGTCTTTGGAGGTTCTCCATTGAGACCAGGCTTTATTCCTATTCAGGATTAGCTGTTTTGTGGAGGTTGTAAGCCAACGGGCAGTATTGTATTTCATGCGAATAGAACGGATGGGAGCATGTTCATCTAATTTATTTATTTATTTATTTTACATTTGTTGACCGGGCTAGTCTGGCTGGATACATGTCCATTTTCAGCAGAGGCCCGAGGAGAAAAGCTCCACTAAATACTAAGTACATTACAAAATATTACAAATGTTTATAAGTAACAAATTAGAAAATCATAACATCACACAGAATGCAAGACATATATATAATATATATATATATAATATAGTAAGAAAGGTTTTATTAAAGTGGTTAACAGCGTCATCAATTGGGAGAGTTTTTAAAAGGGACCAGTTGACCAGGCTAAGGTCATTTTGAAATTGTTGAGGGTCAAAGTGTTTTTTGCTACGTGATAGTCGTATTAGGGGTGGTGGTTTGAGGTGAGTTTTATGCCTTATGATATATATGAGAGAGTGGTCACTTAGGTCATCTGGTAGGATACCTGTAGTGTATTTTTGATGGGGACTGTTTATCAGGATCCAGTCAAGTATGGAATCTTTGTTATTGCTCTTGTTTGTTCTGGTTGTGGAGTTAATGGTTTGTTGGAATCCATGCAGGTTGATAAGTGTGGATGGATTCGTTAGGTTACAAGCATTCCAATCAATATTGAAGTCTCCTAGCAGTATGGTTTCTTGTGGAAGATTAGTAGAAAACCAGTTAAGCAGGTTTTCTAATATGGGGGTGTTGTTGCCAGGGGGAAGATAGGTACAGATAATATTAATGGTTTTTTGTGGGTTAATGGTGAGTTTAGAAATAATGAGTTCAGTGTTTGTGTCATTTTGAAGGGTGTGAGTTGATTTCTTTACATTCAGTCCAGATTTGAAGAGATTTGAAGAGAATGGCTACACCACACTGTCTTGAATTCTCCCATGTCCATCTCCCGGGTCCCTGGTCTGGTCGTATGCCTGCCATCCTCGTTTGCGGTTGACACTGCCACCGTCGGTTCTATTGGAGTTTCGAAAAGTATTCCGAAAGGTTCTTTCATCTTCTGCCGACTGCAGAACTGGAAACTCCTCTTCCTCCTCGACTGAAGATGCTCCACTCTCCCCCGACATAAAACTCTTGTTCCCCTGTGCCCCGGAAGTGATGTCATCCCTCTTGAAACTAACGTTCCGCCTCTTGTTGTGCTGGTTGGTGGTGAACAGGAAAGCCCTTTCCTGTTCATAATCATGAATGTCCCTTTGCAGCTTGTGTGTCTTCCGCTGCAATAATTCTTTTCATAGGATTCCAACTTCATATTAGTATCATTCAAGAATGTCTCAAGCACTTTGCTAGATGAAGTTTTAATAATTTCTTCACATAAATGTTTAGTTTCCTTCTGTAATTTTTCCCTCTTTACTCTATCTCTCTCCACCAATATATTTACCCATTCAATGCTGCAACGATGAGCAGCAGCTACCCATCTCTCTTGAAAATGGGTCTCCAGTTCTTCAGAGGGTATAAATGGTGAAGATGGATTCTTGAGTGCTCTTAAACCTCTTGGTGTTATATCTAGCTCCAAATATCTCTGGAGACTATTGATATTATAAAATACTGAAGTCTCTTTAAAAATAATTCTCTCTAGCTGAGAGCACAAATCTTGCACTGCTGGCGTAGTTAATGGATCTTTCTTTTTACCTATTTTGGCAAAGGGGTTGTTGATAACACACTGTCTTGAATTCTCCCATCTTTTAAATGCACTTGGCATCACAACATTGGATGTATCTGCATTGTTGGTTCTTTGTCCACAAATAATACTCTCTCCTCCTTCTGTCCTTGACACACTGTTGTTGCTTTCCATGTCTTCACTACTGAAATCCATATTAATTTCTCGAAACATTCGAGGAAAGGAGCACAGAATTTCACTGGTCATGGATAAAATAACCACTATCCAAAAGCAAATTCTTCTGAAACCACATAAAAGACCAGTGAAAACAGCTCTACTTTCCAAAATAAGAATTTAATAAAAACCTTTTAGTTGTCTCTCCTCTCCTAGCGCCTCGGCTGCAAGCCTTTACAGAGTAAAAAAGTGAAGCTCACTCACACAGTCCTTTTATACAACTGCCATATCAATTAACAATTCATTACATAATAAAATCAGTTCCTAATTGTTAAGCTAACAATTAACCCATGAAATTCTGCCAATTGCACTCTTTATTCATTCCTAAAGGCTGCAAAGTTTCATATTTCATTATTAAAATTGCTTCCTTTCTTCTTAAAATCTTTTTCAATACATTTTCATCTCCATGTCTGTTGTATACTTGTTCCAAAATTGTGACTTTCATATTGTCTATTATACCCCCATGTTCTAAATGAAAATGTTCTACCACTGGGCTGCTCATCTTCCTATTTTAGAGAGAGACAGAGATTGATAGAGTGAGAAGAAGCCAAAAAGACATTTGGACTGCAGGCTACAGACTGCCTTCTCTATCATGAATGGATATCAGAGTATAGGAAAAGAAAACATAACATGGAAATCCTAAGTGAAAGACCTGCTCTGGTAGTTTTAGGTTGAATGTAGAGCAGAAGCTGCTATTAAAAAAAAGGATAATTAGTAGGGTATATTAAGTATTGCATGATGACTATTGGAATCAATCAGAGGTGGTTAGAAAAGATTGGGAAGAGATAATGGATAAGCAGTTCACAAGGAAATAATGGAAGGGCATATGAATGTCTCCCAAATAAGCAACACAGTCTAGAAGATTTAGGATTTTTGCTTGTTAGTGTTTGCATAAATATTTTTATACTCCAAGAGACAACCACAAAGCTTTCTACAGCTATGTCTGTAACCTCAGGGGAAATACGCAACAATGTGCAGAGCTTATTGTAAAAAGCATCACCCACACTGAATCAGAGGGTTTCGAATGGAGAAATGATAAGAGATAATAAGTCAGCAAGTGAGGGGTAGTATTGCTGAAACTGAATTCATCCTCAAGTCTTGGTGAGTATCTTCACAAGGTGGACCCTGTTTTCACAAAATCTCATCAAGACAACACTGATGCATAGACTGTATTTATATAGCATATATCATGGACAGAAGTAGGTTAAAAATGAAAAAATATAGCTGGGTGCATAACACCCAGGATAAAAAAGTGCCCAAATTCTGGTAGGCACACTGGTGCCAGGAATGGAAAAGATGACAGTGTAGAATCCTCAAAATACAAAAACATTCCTACAATGGGGCCAGGCCAGGCCCAGGGGGAGGATGGACCCCCTGTTGTAGAAGGAATTAGTAGTCTGCAAAAATCACAAAAACTGATAGGCCAAAGAAGAGCTATAAAGATGATAAAGTGGACTATTGAGGAAAAGAAAGAAATTATGTATTTTTATTATTATGCAAAAGGCCCAGAATTTCCAGACACAAGATATACAAAACAAGACAGAAATCAGAGGAAAGAAATATATTTCCACAAGAAAATCTGTCAGAAGCTTCAAATAAAATTTTGTATTCATTAATACAATGGATTTGTGAAAAACAGTATATACATCAAGAAACCTTGATCTGTTTGGAAAAAGAAGCATCTGAGGAAGTGCGAAAATATAAACAACAAAACCTAGACATTTTTGAAAAGTATAAAAAAAAATATGGGCATGGGAAAGAAAGATAGATTTGATATGGTGTAATATTTATGCAAATACATCACAGTATGATGGAGTGAGTTCCCGAAGTAAGGAGAAGTGGGAAGATATTGAGACATCTGAAGAAGAAATATAGACACAGGATAGAAAAAGAGATTTAATATGGTGTAATATTTATGCAAAGTAGAAAGCAAAACTAACCAATCCAAAAAGAACAGCACCAAAGATATTTGAAGAGAAATACAGGCAAAGGAATCTGGACTTGGAAATCTTTACAATACAAAAAATAAGAAGACAAAGAGGAAAAGTAGAAAAGGAGATTAGTAATGGAGAAGTTAAAGAAATAGAAATTGAAGTTATGGAATACCTGCAAAGTGAAGGATTCAGTGTAGAAAATCTAATTCAGAAAGCACCACAACAGGATAGAGCAATGGATATCCAAATTAAGGGAAAACCAGTAGAATGGGAAGCAATTGGTCAGGTGTCATATGAAGATATTTTGGAGCCTTCCACAGGAAACCAATATAAATGTTCACTTGAAGCTGGACAGCAAAGGAAGGAACAAGAAACTGTGGAAACTCTGATGCAGTCAATGTTGAAAAGTGATAGGCCAGTGAGCTCCCATATGACAGAGCAATGGATGGCACATATGAAATTGAAAAGAATGTGCCACAGGAAGATGCTATGGAACTTTCTATAGAATGCCTGCTGCAGGAAATGGAAAACAAAAAATGTGCCCTCAGTTTAGAAGAAAATGAGTTAAGAGAAGAGTTGCTTGATTTAATAGACATAGACATATTAAGATTAATGAAAGAAATAGACTGCAGAAGGTCAATAAAACTCAAAAAGTCGGAAGTTTGATAAAACAAATGAACACAGTAATTAGAACTGTCCATAGAGAACCACTCAATGTAACATAAGTAAACAGGATATATTACCGTGCAGCTAAATTAATAACTGAAAAAGTGTGTTATTAAGAACACAGGGTAGTGAGGGAAAGGAATGGGAGAAATTGAATACCATCATGGAAGTATCGAATAGAGAAAACTATAAAGCAGTTAAGACAAGAAGTGTCACTGTTAGGGAAATATAGAAGAGAGAACAGATAAACAAAAATACTAAGAAAGATAGACATGATAAAAGCAATGCACAGTATTAGAACAGATCTATTATGCACTATCGCAGATAACAAACTAAAAATCTCAGCACAGGTGGAAAAACTTAGATACTTAGATAAATATAAAGAAAAAGTACAAAATAAGTAATTTATTGATGACCCAAAAAAAGTTTTATAGAGAACTGGGAAACAAGGTAAAAGGAATTCAAAGACCACCAAAAAAAGAAGCAATAGATATATTTTGTAGAAGTATCTATGAAGATCCTGTGAAACATAACAAAGATGCTAAATGGATAAAAGAAGTAAAAGAAAGAATAAGAAGTTTAAAGGTACATGATATGAAATGGGATGAAGTAACAGCCAGAGACATTGAAACAAAATTAAGAAAAGCCTCTAACTGGAAACCCCCAGGCCCAAATCCAGTACCTAACTTTTGGCTAAAAGTATTAACATCTTTGCACGAAGATTTCGCCATGAGTAAAAACTATTTATATGCGCACCCAGAACAGACACCAACCTGGTTAACAACAGGAAAAACAATGCTCCTACTTAAGAGTGAACCTGCAAGCTACCCTAAAACATTATAGACCAATAACTTGCCTTTTGACGACATATAAACTCTACATGGGAAATGATGTCAACAGTTTATAGCCATTTAGAAGAAAACTCAATTACGACAATAAAACAAAAGGGCAATACAAGAAATTCATATGGAACAAAGGATCATTTGTTGTTAAATAAAGTCATAGTGGAGAACTGTAAAAAGGGGAAGAATCTAAGTATGGCATGGACTGACTACAAAAAAGCATCTGATAGTATCCCACATTCATGGATAAAAGTGTGCTTAAAAATGTATAGGATACACCCTACACTGATGATTACATTACAGTGACCATGAAATAGTGGCAGATCACTTTGCAATTAAGCCATGATAAGGGACAAGTTATTATCCCAGGGACAAAAATTCTAAGGGAGATATTCCAGGGTGACTATCTGTCACTGCTTCTATTCTGCCTTGCCCTTAACCCATTAAGCTGTCTACTTAACAGCTTAGGCCAAGGCTATAATTTAGCTTCTAGAAAACAACAAAGTGTAAAGACTTCTCATCTTTTCTTTGGCGATGATTTAAAACTGTATAGCACATCAGATGAGGAACTGAAAGCACAACTGCAAGTTGTCAAAACTTTTTCAGATGATATAGAAATGTCATTTGGTCTTGATAAATGTGCAAAAGCAACCTTTAAAGCAGGAAAACTGCAACACTAGGAAAACATCAAATTGGGACAATTATTTGATATAAAAGAACTTGAGCAAGAAGGAGTGTATAACTACTTGTGAACTGATGTAGGATCAACAAAACATGAACAAATGTAAATAAAACTTAGTAAAGAATACTTTAAAAGACTTAAATTAATCCTGAAAACAACACTGACATCTAGGTTCAAAATCCAAGCTATAAATCAATTTGATCTTCCTGTCCTAACTTACAGTTTTGGAGTGATTGACTGGCCCCAAAACATGTTGGAGAGATTAGATAGGAAAACAAGAAGGATGCTTCATGCTCACCAAGTGATTTATAAAAATCATTGCATGCCAAGATTATATATTCCCCGTTCCAAATGAGGGATAGGCCTCCTTGAAATTGATTACATGTATAGAGCTGCAATCATGGGACTCCACACATACCTGTTGACCTCACAAGACCCAAACGTAGTGAAGGTCTTGAAACATGAGGATAATAAATCTAAGATGACTTCTCTGCTTAATCTAGCAGAAGCATATCAGCATCAAGCAGGAATGGAAATGAAACCAGAAGTAGATAAAAATCAGGCAGTAACTGAATATGCCAAAAAAAAGAAAGAATATAAGGTGAAGGACCAGATGAGAAGGCAAGAAATGTGGCAAATGCATAAATATAGTTACAAGTATAGAAAACTTCTGGAAGAACCTCATGTTGATCAGGAATGAATGCAGGAATGGTTAAGGAGCGTCAAATTCAAACCAAGAGATGAAACGTTAATATTATCGGCCCAAGATAGTGGGCTGCATACACATTGGTTTAAAAGGTCCATAGAACTTGTGGGAGAAACAGACACATTTGTAAAACCAAATTGGAAACAGTTGCATACCTCATTGTTGATTGTGACATACTAATGACAGAAGGACTGTATACTGAAAGGCATAATAATGTGGCAAGATTGTTGCACTGTGGATTGTACAAACACTATGGTATTGAAGTGGCTGAAAAACACTGGAAACATGAGCCACAACGCATCATAGAAAATGATGTTTGCATCACATGGAATCATACATTACCAACAGTTCAAACGACAGATAATAGAAAACTGGATATAGTGGTCCATGAAAAGAAGACAACAGTAGAACTGATTATTGAAATCGCCACACCCAGTGACTACATTGTTTTGCTGACTACATTGTTTTGCGTACAGAGAGACAAAGTCATAAAATATCAGGATTTACAGGCAGAAATGAGAGCAATGTGGAAGAAAGATACCCAGACAGTCCCAAAAGTAATAGGAGCAATGGGTCTTATAAAAAAATAATCTACAATCATATTTAGATATGTTACTAATACATGTATCTTCATACGAATTGCAGAAGGAATCATTACTGGGAGCATTGCAGGTACTGGGAAGAGCACTTTTGCCTGACATCAAATATTGAAACAAAATTAATTTCATGAACTTTAATCATACTTTGACTTAGGAATGGGGTGCATTCCTGTCATGGTATTAGAAACCCAAAAGATTTGGAGAAATTAAAAAAAAGAAAAAACAGAGGCCATTGCTAAACTTTTGGCTGACAGATTCAGCTCAAATTTCTCCCCATACTCCCTCCAATAGTCCAAAGAAAATATCGCATACCACAATCCCTCCAGTAATTACTACAGAACATGTCAGCAATGCACTTTCCAAGGCCAAAAACACTGCATCAATGGGCCCTGGTAACATCTCAGGATGCTTAATAAATACCATGAAACATGACCTCTCTGGTCCACTTGAAGCACTTTTTAACTGGAGCTTACAGTCAGGTCTTGTACCCAAGGAACGTAAGATGGCTACAGTCATTTCTCCTGCACAAATGAGATTCAACCAGTGATCCAAACAACTACAGGCCCAAAAGTTTAACCAGCCTCATATGTAAGGCATGGAAAGAATCATCATGGACATGACAAATGAGGACACAGGTAACCTGCAAACACTTGATCCATCACAGTTTAGCTTTGTTAATGGAAGATCATGCCTATTAAACCTGGTGGAGTTTTTTGAGAGGGTCACCAAACCACTGGATGAAGGCAAGAATGTGTATACAGCTTACCTCAACCAGCCTAAGGCTTTTGATACAAGATCCCACTCAGGCATTATAGACAAGCTCGATAATTTAGGTATAAACCCTTTTATCCCTCATGGATAGCCAAATGACTCACTGATAGGACCCAAGAGGTCAAATTAGGTGAGGTGACCTCCACCAAGAGGCCAGTCACTAGTGTAGTACCCCAGGGGCTTGGTACTGATATGGCTCCTTTTTGGCATCTGTTTCTCTGAAATGGAAACAAATGCCAAAGATTTATGGCTGACTAAGCTTGCAGATGATTACAAGCTAGGGGTTATTGTCGACTCCCTGGAGACACTACCATTCTTCATGAAGGTCTTTCCCTGGCTAATAAATGGTGCAAAAGTCATGGTCTTAAACTCAGTGCTAAGAAATGCTTAATTGTACCCTTTGGGAAGTCAACCATTCCAGCTAATTACCATGTTGATAATATGCCCCCAAGAGTTTACCTAGTTGTTAGGGATCTGGGTATGCACATAGACAGTCACCTTACCTTCGACCACCATGTGGCCACAGTGGTGAGGAAAGGAAATCCTTTTATATTGTGCAACGTATAAGTAAGAGCATAACATCTAGGTCCAAAGAAGTCATTATCCCATTGTACTCCACCCTTATCAGACCAGTCATAGAGTACAATGCTCCCTTTGCTATGTACCTGACCAGGTATGTGGAACAACTAGAGCAATCTCAGAGGTTTCTTACAAAAAGAATACAGAGTAGCAAACCTGCTCTATGCACAGCACCTTAAAGCCCTTTCCCTCTACTAAATCTTCTATAGATTGCTGAAGGGTGATCTATGCCTGGCTTACAAGGCATCTGCAAACCCCACACTTATGAATATTTGTAAGTCAAACAGTACCAGAAATAGTCTGCGGTCCTGAATTTTGTCTGTGACTTAAACAGAACATGCTGAAGAGACAGATATGTGTCCCCGAGAATGCCCATCCTATGGAACAGGATTCTCATCCTCATGAAGATGAACTTGCCTATTACCCAGTTTAAGTGCAACCTAGACCAGTGGATGGGAAATAGGAAATTTACACCAGGCCTGGCACCCATGTCCCTTATGGACAGAGTTAACTTATAAATGCCTGGCCCTCACTGTCCTATTTGGATACAGGACATCATTATTCTTTCAGGGAAACTTGTCTATGCTTAGAAAGGCCCCCTTGGCCTAATAATAACCTATGAATCTAAGAATTTTTCCTTGGGAAGAAAGAAGAAACTGGGAACATATGTTTTGAGAATGCAATGAGTTGGCAGACTTTAAAAATTCCCTACAGAGTACTCTGTTAGAAATAGTGGGTGAGCAAATGGGTGTAACTAAGGAACTGTTTGGGTTTTTTTTTGAGCTGGGACAGAATTTGAATTGCCTAGATATAGTAAAGTCTTGTTAAGTTCAATCTGGTAACTGCCAAAAAAGGCAATTACAAGAAAATGGAAATGAAAGTCTAAACCACCTGTATTTGTAGCAGTGACTATTGTAACAGAGATAAAATGATCTTTAGAAAAGAGTAGGAGAAAAGTGCATAGAAAAATTGGTAATTGTGGAAACAAAACATGCAGAATAATGTTTTGGAGGCATGAGGTTTAAGGGAAGGCAGGAATTTATCAATGTATGTAATGTTGGATTGATGAAAATTGTATAAAAATATATGTGTTGTATGATGTTTGTAATTGTGACTATATTAACATCTTTTGTTTTCTTTTATATAAATGTATGTTAGTCTATGTCTTAAGTGATAATTCAATAAAGGTGTTAGCAAATTGAGTCATCCAGGCAGTCAGCTGAAGTTATTTCAGACTGGGGTGTATCAAACTCACCACATTTTGTGTGAGTAGAATCAATCTGTGAGAAAACTTGTGGTGACTGCCCTTTGCTAGTTCATAAGAAGTGTGAGAACAACAGGGGCCTAGGCCAAAAGGGAGTCACCAAAATTATCTTTGGAGTGTCCTTCTGAATCGGGGAGTCACCAAAATTATCTTTGGAGTGTCCTTCTGAATCCTGAAAATGACCCTGGAAATTACTGGAAAGGGTAGAAATGCATAAAGAAACATTCCTGACCATGGGAATGATAAAAAAGAAGTTATGTACTCGCCATAATGTTCCATCTGTGTTGTCCAGCTTCATTTATTCTGGACGTGTGGGATTGGTTCTAAAATCGGAACCGACTTAGCCATACTACAGCCCATGAGGACCAAAAACTCTTGAGCTTTACCCCTACCCAGAATGCTCCTCTCCATTTTACCTCAGATCAAGTTTGCTGATTGATAGACAGAATAATTTATCCTGGATTACTTTTGTGGAGACCATATCTGGTATAGGATGGTTAAAAATAAGTATGAATAAGGACACAGCTCTTTCCACCAAGAGATATAAAAAGGACAGGGGATGGAGGGGAGTCAAGGGTAAATGAAGATCAACAACACAGATGGAATATTATGGTGAGTACATAACTTCTTTATCTGATGTTGTCAATCTTCATTTATTTCTTGATGTGTGGGATAGAGTCCCCAGCTACTTTCTACCTTGGGTGGACTCATGGAAGGATATTCCTGTGCACCAGAAAACCAAAGAAAGGTCTTTCCCTGAAGGCAAAATCCAATTTATAATGAGTAATAAAGGTATGTGGGGTAGCCCAGGTCACTGCTGCACAAATGTCACTCAAGGAGGCCCTGGAGTGAAAAACTGTTGAAGTAGCTATTGCTCTGGTAGAGTGTGCCTTAACAGGTCCAGACAATTTAACATTCCTCGTGATGTATATGAAGGAAATGCATTCTTTCAACCATCTAGAAAGCGTAACTTTGGATACCAGTCTGCCTAGTCTAATACTAGAAAAAGGAATAAACAGTTGATCATATTTTCTTTTAAGTCTTGTTCTATGGAGGTAAAAATGCAATTGTCTGTGGATATCTAATAAATGAAGACAGTATTCACCTTTGCTTGAAATTTTTGTAAAGAACACTGGTAAATTTATAGTTTGGTTAATATTTGTCTCCGAAACAACTTTTGGTAGGAAAGATGGATTGGTCATTAAAGAAACCCTACCTGGGTGAAAAATCAAATATGGAGGTTTGCAAGCTAGCACCTGGATCTCCGAAATTCTTCTAGCAGAGGTAATAGCTATTAACAAAGCTATCTTCCAGGACAAGTACTTTAGCTCACAATTGGCTGCAGACTCAAAAGGGGGGGTGTATTAAAGTATGAAGAACCAAATTAAGATCCCATGGGACATATAGGTCTTTATAAAGAGGCTTCAGCATCAAGGTTCCTTTCAGAAAAGCCTTGCAGAGTTTATGACACAGTAATGGGACGTCCTGTAACTCATTGTGAAAATTTGAAATAGCCACTAGTTGAATTCTGATAGTAGAGGCAGAAGCTCTTCCTTCAAAAAGCAAGGTCAAAAACTCTGAAATTTTTGTGATAGAAGCTGAGAAAGGGTCAACGCCATTATCATAAGCACAATATGAAAATGTCTTCCATTTGCTACAATAAAGTTTTCTAGTGGAGGATTTAAGAGAAGCCAAAATAATCTTATGGACTGGAGAACACATAATGTTACTTTTGGTGATCAATGGAAGTGGAGACGCCATGCTGTGAGCTTTAGGTTCTGAAGGTTTGGATGAACTAATCCCTCTGGATGGGATAGGAGATCTGGAGCTGGGTCCAGAGTCCATAGTTGCTATGGCTTGCCAAGATACTGCCCCCCCACCAAATCTGGGAGGCGTCCATGATTACTATGGCTTGGGGCTGTGGTGGGATGAAAGATCATTCCACAAGAGTCTCTTCAAAGTGGCTCCACCAGAGAAGATCCTTTTTGCAATGGTTGGTTACCAAAATATGATGCAACACTGGCTGCTGAAGAATGAACCTTTGGCATGCTAGAAGCCGCTGTAGAATATTCATGTGGAATCTTGCTAGAGGTACTAAAATAGTGGTCGCTCCCATAGAACCTAAAGCCTGCAGGAGCAAGTGTGCAGCTACTATCTTGTTGCTAATTATTTTCCTGACCTGAAGTATGATCTTTTCTATGCAGAGGAAGGCAAAAGAAGCTATGCAAGTATTTGTATTCAAATATGCCCCTATAAATTCCAAATCAGTTGAGACGTCTTGTGGCTTATTGTGATCCTCAGTTAAGCACAAATCTGAAGGACATAGTCTCCTGAATTTTCTAAGAGATGCTTGGTGGTAGTAGTGATGAGCCAGTCATCTAAATAAGGAAACACTCGGTGTCCCTGTAACCTTAAGTGAGATGCTACCACTACAATGCATTTGGTGAACACCCTGGGGGCTGTGGTGAGATCAAAGGGCAGGTCTCTGAATTGGCAGTAACTGGCTCCCAGCCAGAAGTGGAGGAATCTCCTAGAGTGTTTGTCCATCTTGATGTGGTAATACACATCCGGGAGATCTATTGAGCACATCCAATCATCTTTCCCTAAAAAGGGAAGGATGGACTGAACCATGACCATCCAGAATTTTGTTTGTTGAATGGATTTGTTCAAAACACTGAGATATAAAACTAGTCTCCAGTCCCCTGTCTTCTTTGGCATTAAAAAGAATCTTGAGTAAATTCCAGATTCTTTCTGGTCTGGGGGGGACCTGTTGGTTGATTCTTTTTTTCTAGCAGTTTTTTGATTTCTTGAACTGCTGGTTCCCTCTGACTTGTTGGAACATCGGGGATCCTTTTGAATTTTTTGGGAAGGGAGTGGAAGGGAATGGTGTATCCTCTGGTGATAATCATTTGCACCCAAACATCTGTAGTTACCTGTAGCCAGGCATGTTGGTGCAAAGATAATCGTCCCCTGACTGCTTCCAGAGGCAAGCAATTGGGCCTCCTTTCAGGAGCACTGGTAGGGTCTGTCAAAGAAAGAATCTGTGGAACCCCGATTTTGCGGGTCACCTCTACCATGTGAGTAGTGTCTTCCATTAAAGCTCCTCCCTCTGCCCCTGGGGGAGCTACTACCACATGTGTCCTGGAAACGCCCTTGGGATTTTCAAATCCTATTTTTATACTCCTATGGTTCCTGGAGAAGGACCACTGTGGAGAAGAGAAATGTACACCCACTGCACAAAGGGTCTTCCCATCTTTCTCACACCTGGACAAGGTCTCTTGAACGTTTGGGCCAAAAAGGGATGATCCATCAAAAAGCAGATTGATGAAGGAAGACTTGAATGGCTCTGCAAATTTGCATAAGTGCATCCAGGCATGTCTCCTTATGGCTACACCAGAAACTGCTGCTCTGGTCGTCCCCTTGGATGCATGCGCTATTAGCCTCATGGACGAGTTGGATATGGACTCAAGGGTGGCCAACTGAGAAGTAACCTTATCTTGGACTTCTTCAGATATGGCTCCTACAAGGGTAACAGATAATTCCTTAATCAGATCTCTTTGGATTCTTGTGAAATGTGCCATAAAATTCAAAGACCATAAGGCAAAGGACGATGAAGCATATACCCACTTCTTGAACCTATCCATCACCCAAGACTCTTGATTGGGGGGATGGATAGTGGAACTCTCTTCAGACAGTTCTTTCTTTGTGGCTGCCACAACCACCAAGGTGTCTACTGGTAACTCTTTAGCTCAAAATTGAAAATATTCGGGAGCTGAGAGAATTTTATCTGGCCTCTTAGGGATTGGCTCTATGAAATCCATAGCCTTCCATGCCCGCTGTGTGGTCAACTTAATTAGAACATCAGTGGGCAGAGTTAGCCAAGAAGTAGATGGATGAGAGCCAAAAGCTTGCAGGTACACTGACTCCTCTGGGGAAGGATGTTGGGACGTCCAGCCATCCCTCTGTTTAAGGATCTCAAGAATGTCTCCAAAGGAGATATCTTAGTGTCTTCAGTGACAGATTCTTTTGGAGAATCCAAGTGCTTCCTCTTGCACTTTCTCCTCTAAGGAACTTCTTCAGTGGGAAAATCTGAAGTAGTATCAGAAGAGGATAGAACCTGAACAGGTGTGTCCTGCAGTTTTGACACTCACTATCCTGATGCAGTGTCTGGTTGAGTGTCAGAGCAAGAGGAAGGGCCAGGGATTAACTCCAACTGGGGAGCAGATGACTGAGTGCCCACTGAGGATAAAGACCCCTCCATTGCCTGGAATGCAGGACTCCCAAAGAGGGAAGTGAGCCTGGAACTGAGAATGACTGCCTCAGAACCGTGGTCACTCTCCACTCCGAGGGGACAGCCCCAATGCCGAAGCCAGAGTAGAGCTCATGCATGCCGAGGACTCAATGTGCAGGGATGGCTCCAAAAAAACTAGAGATGAAACCTGCCCCTCAGAGCTGACAACAAAGCCCCAACCTCAGGAGTTCTCCAGTTCTGAGAGTACTGAAGAACTCAGTATAGTAGTCTGCCCTGGAGAAAAATATCTAGACGGGACTGAGACAGTCAGTGCCACAGGGATCAGGGCCAGTGTCTCCAAAGCCACAGATGGGGTCAGAGGAGGAAAATCTGGTGGAGTTGTGGAGAAGGGAATTCCAAAACTGGAGGTAGTTGGAAGAGAGGACACAGAAGCCAATCCTCTTGCCACAAGGAGCTGATCCACTAGCCTCAGCATGTCTAATTCCAATAGGCTTTTGGTGGAGAGAACTGACTGGGTGGACAGAGATTTAGGTCTCTCCAGAAAAGGGATGGGCATTTGTTCCACAAAGGGATCTATAGATGGAAAATAGACTGTTCTAGGATGTGCCAGTTCTGTTTTTTCAAGAATTATTGTTGGAACCATAGGTGTCGGTGCCAGGATGAAAGATGGAACAGAGCTTGTCGGTTCTGAAGTGTTGTCCATTTTCTTTAGTGTCTGCTCTGGTGCCGAAGATGCAGGTAGTCTCAGAGCCAAAGCTTTCAGTTCCATAGTCTTTTCTGGAACTGACATTTTAGGTTTCTTAGTCACCAGTGTCAAAGAGGAAGTCGGTGCCAAGTGACTTCTCTTTTTATGCCTATCGGTACTGGATGATGAGTAGGAAGAAGGGTTCATCTTGCATTTGCAACCAGATAAGGCTTCCTCAAAAGAAGACTTAAGCATGCCTTTCAGAAGTAATTTGTTTTTTCTTTCTACTAAGGCTTGGTGACTAAATCCATGGCAGACTGAGCTGTCTTTTTGTAAATGTAATGAGCTTAAGCAATATACACATAATGAATGACCATCAGAATTAGGCATTTTTCTATTGCACTTATAACGCTTCTTGAAGCCAGAAGTGCCTCTTCCTTTATCAGCCATACCTACAGGAGAGAAAACAAACAACACAAAAGAAACAAATTGGCATATTAAGGGGAAAAAATTACAGTAAAGTGCTATCAGCAATGGTAGGCCCAGAATACCCAAACGTACTAAACAAACCTGCAGTAAAGGTAACGAGTAGTGTGTTAGAAGGTAAACATTTTACAGTGAAGTGCTACCAGCAATGATAGATGAAAAACACCAAAGGTATATAAGAAGGTTTTTTTTTAAAGCTGGAAAGCAGGAAATTCAAAGAAAGTCTACCAACTATGGTAGTAAAGATTACACCGAAGTGTAAGAGCGGAAAGGAGAGGAGTGAAAAGGGAAACTATAAGGTAGGAACTTGCTAAGGTAATATAGAAAAACTAGTGGAGTGAAAAAGGTACTGTAATCATTAAATAAATAGAGAAGTTTTAAAGTATAAAAGTACTTAGCTCGAGAGCTTTGGTGACACGTCTGACACTGGAAGCGGCAAACGAGATCTGAGGTAAAATGGAGAGGTGCATTCTGAGTAGGGATAAAGCTCGAGAGTTTTTGACTCTCACTGGCTGTAGTACTGCCAAGTTAGTCCCAATTTCAGAACCAACCCCACATGTCAAGGAATAAATGATTGACAATATCAGATCATCTGTTTTACAGGCCTGCCTGCAAGGAGTCCTGGAAAATAATTCATTTATTTGTTAATTTTGAAAGAAGGAGAACAAATCTATTTGAGGTATTCCCCACAACTGGATCAAATCATGGAGGACCCCTTGTTCAATTTCCATTCATGAGGGTCTGTGCTGGTCCTGCTCAGATGGTCTGTCACTACATTTTACTCTGACAGAATATAAAAAACTTGGAGGTTTAAAAAATACTTCAGAGTGACTTCCCAAACTACAATAGCCAGCCTGTATAGAGGGTAGGACCTGGTGACCCCCATTTGTTTATGTACTACATCACTAAGGTATTGTCTGTACTCACCTGCACAGGTCCAGGGGACCACAGATGAAGAACAAAAATCATGCACTTTTACCCCCGCTGAAACAGCATCCCAAGCAAAATGTAATGTTTCTGTTCTAACAGATTGAGCTGGGGATGGAAAAGAGAATAGAAGACCTGGATTCAGGGAAATCTGTTTTCTCAGCCAAAGCAATTCTGTCTTCACAAAAGCAAAGACTGGAATTTGAAATTCCAAAGGGTGAGAATGTGGGGTCCAGTTTTTTTTTTTAAAAAAACACTGGATTTTTCTCATGTGTACCCTGGCAAGAGGAATCATGAAAACCATGGGTGCCATGACTCCTAGAAACCTGAAATACTTTCTAGATAAAGTTTGAGACTGATTGGAGAAACTCAGGAAGACTTTCAAATACAAGTCCATGATTAGCTGAATTAGAAATGCCTTTTGCAAGGAAGAATCTGGAAGGCATCTTTAAAAATATACTGTGAGAAGGACTTAAAAAGGATTTATGACTGTTGATCTGAAAACCCAGGTTGAGAAGGAGATTTGTAACCCATAAAATGGACTCCTGACACCTGAAAAAAGACTGCAAAAATAATTAATCTAAATAAAGAAGCACCTGAATGCCCTGCAGTCTGCAATAAGCTATCACTGGAGCTAGGCAGTTTGTAAACACTCTTGGAGCTGTAGATAAAGCAAATGGTAATACAAAGAACTGATAATGTTACCTGGACAGAGAAAAATCTGAGGAAAGTTCTGCACTTTTTGGCAATGGGAATATGATGATAAGCATCTTTCAGGTCTAGATTTACCAAAAGGCTCTGAAGAGGAACGATAGGTAACAGGCCTTGTAAGGTCAACATCTTGAAATTTGTCACAAACAATTTAAGAAAGGAAAGGTCAAAAACTGGGCTCCAGGTTGCATCCTTCTTTGGCGCCAGAAGCATTCTTGAATATATTCCCTTCCCTATATGTCTTAAGGATACCAATTCTATGACCTCAAGGAAAGCATAAGATTTAGAAGCAGAAGAAACAGTTCTATTTGGTTTGATGGGAAGAAAAATACGCTGAAAAACAGGCAGGTCTTCCCAGTGGCATTTGTAACCCTCCTGAGCTATTTTCACAACTCATTTGTCCAAGATTAACTGATGCCAAAGGGGAAGCTTGAGAACCATTCTCTGGAACAGATTTAAGGAAGGTGCAGGAAGGCAGGGGAATGGGGAATATTGCTGATACAGTCATTTCGAAGTGGAAGATTATACCCTTTTTCTGAAAAGATCCCTGCTTTTTATTTAATCCCTCCTGCCACTTTTTCTTAAAGCCCTGCTTTCCAGAAGTTTGCTGGGTCTGCTTGTTTTGCTTTTTAAAAAAGAAACTAGAGGATTTATTAGACGTAAGAAAAGAGGGCTGGCTGAAAACCTTTAATAACCTCTTGAATCAATTTTCCTTTCTTATCAAATTGATTTTGTACCCAAGCAGCAGAAGGACCAAATAAAACCTTTTCTGAATGAGAATTCAAAATCTCAGATTTAAACTCCTCTGAAACTTATGATTACGTAAACATCTCATCACAATAGCATTAGCTGCAGTCCTGGACACAGAGTCAGCACAATTATACACACTCTTTAAAACCAAACCTGTCAAAAGCTTTACTATCCTTGTCAGAAAGAGAAGGATTTGAGTTGACAAAAAACTGTTGACATCTGGTGAAGACAAAGAAATACCTGCAGTGTGAGACTTAAGATGAGAAAAAAATTATGTGCTAGACTGAGGAACTTATAAAGTCTGTCAGCTTTTAAGGGGCTGACAACTGACTAGCAGGATTACTGATGGCTAACTCAAAAGCATCCTCCAAGACTGGTATAATAAGACTAGAGTGTGGAATACCCAATTGCAATGTGTCATAATATCTCCCTAAAGAAGAAGGAACATCCACCTGTTCCCACTGAAATAAATTATTCATTCTGGACACAGACTCAGCAAAAGAAAATTTCATTATATATAGAAACAGAAGAATCGCTTTCATCAGATTCGGAGTCTTGGACATGTGAAGAAAACACAAAGAAGCCTCGCTCCTATCTTCATCGAAATCATAATGTATATATTTAATCTGTTAAGCCCTGCTTACACTACCAAGGGTATTAGAACTTGTCTGACATTGGGGGTGTATGGATAGGCTTAAAAGGTCCCAGTGTTCGTTAGCCTAGTACATATCTATGAACCTATTAGGGAACCTTGAGTACTGTGGAACTATGTTTTTTAGTCAAGAGCCCTTGCTGTTGCACTGGATTCAATGCCTGCAATAAGCCTTTCGGCAAAGTAATTAATTCCGTTATTTTCAGAAGAATTATATATTTTATTTTTTTTTTGTTTCTTTTTCCTAGAGACATCTCTATTGAGATTGAGACCGACTTAAGGATGGCAATTTGATCTGGGAAACATGTCTCTTACCTCAACCACCTGGGAAGAACTTCTTGATGAAACTTCTTTGACCAAAGAAATTAGTTGTCCCATGCCCAGAATGAGCAATGAAACAGATGTGGCTAATCACTCATCCTTGGTGGCAGTAGGGACTACACCAGAGCATCCTGGGGAAACTAGTAAGTGATCTGAGGAACAACTTGTGCCCACTACAGAGTCACCCACAGCTGCTGAATTACTGACTGAGCCAGCTATGTCAGTGAGGATTCACTAATATTTATTTTTTTTAGGTGCAGCAGGAGGAGAAACCAAAGGACCAGTAAGTGCATCCATGTTCCTGCAGAGAGACAGAGACAGACAGAAAGAGACAGGCAGACAGAAAGAACCCCTCAGTGATTAAGTGCAGCTGGAAGTAGCTGATCAGAAGATAACTTGTTACTAAACTGTACACAAGCAGCACTACAATGAATTATAACTCCTCAAATCAGTCCCAATAAAACTCAAAAGTAAATGCACAAACAGTACACTTTTCTCCCAAATTAGTCAGGAAACATTTTCCTAGTAAGACAGCTTGAAGGTGTTGGATGGAAAATAAGTTGTTACAAAGTGTACACAAGCAGTAACACACTTACCACCCCTAAAAATATATAGCTTCCGTACAAAGATCAAAAGTAGTATAAAAGCAGCATGCTTTTACCACAACAAATGTTGTTGTTTGTCTTTCGGCTTTTTCCCGGTAAGGGGTCGTCACAGCAGAACTCTGGTCTGCTAATGATTGGCAGTAGATTTTTATGAAACGCCGAGGTGTCAGCTCGACGTTCAACCTTCAACGAAGGCACGCCCATTTACGCACGCATGTCTTTTGAACACTACCCAACTGTGGGGAGGACATGCAGATTCCACACAGAAGGCCCTCACAAGCCAAGCCGAGAATCGAACGGGAGAACCTCTTGCTATGAGGTAACAACGCTACCGCCGAACAAATAAGTGCTTTAAATAAAAATAATCCATCCCAACCTAAAATATCCTGTCAGACAAGACAGTTCCAGGAAAATACTAAACATAATAACAATATCAGTCTTCTTAAAGAGACTGGTCCCTATATTTCTCAAAAAATAGACAAAAAAAAAAGCTATGTGTGGAAGGCTACTGCAACAGTAAAGCAGTAATAGCCGTGAACCTCTTTCTATTGCAACATGCAGCAGAGTACTTTGATTATTTATGAATCATAGCCACTGTTTTAAAGGTCATAGTGAAGACATTATTAACTCTACATAGGTAGAAAGGATTTTTGTCATTCATGTCATAACATATAAAAATAAACCATGCATATTCCTTTTTCGCTAAAGTGACCAATTCAATAAATTTATGTTTTTTGTAGATTTTATATTTCTTAGCCTGAAGACGACTGGTAGCTACACTTTAATTGTACACTAATCATTCTGCAATGTTACAGTTTGTCAGTTTTACAAATTTCTGATCACATCTGACCTGAATTAGAATTTGTATGAATGTCAATGTTTGCATTACTTCAATACAACAGTTTTCAGAATAAGATGAATGGGTAATCAGCTTTATATAACGCAATGGATGATTAAACAGCACTACTTATGACAAGGTGATTACAGCATCTCCAATGTGTGCAAGTCACTTTGCATGTGCCAAAATGCATTTTGCTATAACATTTAAAATGACAGAAATACATACTTTTTTCATAGAACCATTTGTAGTTATGATGCCTTAAGAATACTGTAATCATATGATTCACAAATAAACTAATTTTGTCAGCCTAAAAAATGACAAATGTAAGCAACACACATTTGGTACATCCACTGTCTCAAAATTTAGATATGTTTCAACATGCTGTTCTCATATACTTGTGTAAAACTTCATAATTTAATAGTGTAACATGGGATAAATTGCTTTTTCAAGAGATGTAAAGACAGCCTGTCTAAATTTCATCTGTGAAGAATAAACTATACATCACAGATAAAAGAAGTTGCATATCTATATATAAAGGTTTGCTTCTTATGTGTAGTTACCTGGATACTGTACAGGCAATGAATGTAGGAAGTGCTCTGAGCTTTACATACAGGTGTTTAACAGAATGCTCTCACTGTTTATAAAGCAGACACAATATGCCATACTGAATAGTGCTTACAGCTCATCTTACTCGACAGAAAATGATCCTACATTACTTTCACTGTCCAGCAGTACGTATGCACTGAGCTTGTCATTTAGGCTGTAATAGCTGATTGACACATGGCTCACTGCAGTTTGAAATGTAACTTTACTTTATTCAGCTATAATTTGAATAAGTAAATACAACATTTAAAATAAAGCATACAAAATAAACAGAAAATCTTTAAACCAATAAAATACACAAAGAAAATGCTCTGACAACTGAATAAATGGATTCATAACTCATACCTTTCAACCTGCAGACATTGATAATAGGAACAAAGGCTCATGAAAAGTAGGAACAGCCAGCTAAAAATCTGCACATCTAATTAGCATAAAACAGGAATACCAAGTAGTACATAACTGTTCATACTTCAGGAGAAATGTGGGATACTATGCCAAGGCAGATTTGAAAAACAGAGTGACCAAAATGATGGGAAAAAGTAAACACTTTATCAAAGTGACTTTAAAATCTGTAAACATGAATGAACTCTTTTGCAAAATTCCACCATACAAGGTCTTTTATTTTTTCTTCAGAAAAAAGGGAGATGTAGGATGTGGGCCCTCATTCTTTAGACTATTTTGCCATATTGTTGCTCATGTGGTATGGCTTTCTGTGTACTAGACAGCCTCAAAACAATCACATGTGATGAGGGAGATGCAGAAAATTTCATAAAGGGGTAAATCAAGCCAGAAAATAGGGATATACCTGCAAAAATATGTACATCCTGAGCGAGGATAACTCGGGGAAGAAAACAGAAACATTCCTCCAAAATAGGGACAGCTGAGGAGTCTGCCATAGGTCAGGCCATGATAAGGTATTAAGCAGCAGTCATAATGAAAGCTTAAGCAGGTGAGATGCTCTTGAGAAAAGTGTTAGTTTGCATGTCATTGTTGTTCTCCTTACTACTCCATTAACCTCTGTAGTGTTCTTCCCTTTATTCATTTCCCCAAATGTTAGGGGTTTTAATACAATAAATAGAAAGAATCCCATTCTTTAGTCAGGACATAACTAAAGTTCATGAAATCACTACTGTTTCAGTCTTTGATGTTTGCCAAGAGTGCTCTGCACAGCGGCCACAATGCTACCATAACAGCTTCCTTTAGTAGGTCATATGGGTTCACCTGCCATTGGGAGTATTATTAAGTATGCCTAGGATTTTTTCATTAGTCCACTTGCGTACATGCACCACTGCATCCAGAGATGCATTCTGCATATAATTATGACAAATCCCAGCAGTAATATACCCAGCAAGCCCAATGGTACATTTATTTGTGAATTCCATCTATTTTGTTGCATAAAATGGTACACCACAAGGAAAAATTCCACACTGAATTTTTTTTTCAAATTCATCTTTTTAATTGAGAACTTGCTAAACTAGCGCTAATGATTTTTCAGACACTAGCTGTCATGCACTATACCACCATAATCACTGCAAAGGATGTCAGAGAAGCCACTTTGAGGATAAAGTTACAGCCATGTACAGTGCTTTACAAAAGGGATCTGTATAATGTAGAATATTCAGACATATTCAAACAGTGCTTACTAATATGATTTTATTTTCAAAATTTAAATAAACATATTGCAATAAAATGATGCATTAATGTAACACTTAGGGATATAATGCACACATGACTGGAAATAAAATATATAAGTTAAAATGAAAGATACAATAAGTCTTTGCAAATTTCAACAAGCTGTTCCTCTGGGTCTAACTATTGCTACTTCCTTTTTTTAGACAAAATGAAATACTGGTTCAGCAATATTTTGTTAAAAATTGTGGTAACTCCAGTCCCCAAGAATTGCTCTAAAAGTCAGCATAGCTCAGACTGCTTTGCTTTTAATGTTTTTATTTTCCCTATATTCTACTTTTATTCAGCCATATCTATCAACCTCTTTTCCTTCAGGTCATACATACAAGAAATGTATTGGCATCTAATAAGAGTAACTACATGCAGAGTTCCAGCACAAAAATGAATTGATTTCTGAGAGTATTTTCCCCTTACATCATCCTTACCTGTTTGTATTTAGCTCATACATCCCTGCACACTATTTTCACCTACTGGACCAATTTGCACCCTCTGATAAGATCAGGAGGAATTTAGAGTAAGTATTTATGGTACAACATCTGTTTCACTTTATAGAATGATTCAAACTGGAAGTGGTTAAGTGGCGGACTGTGTTGTTAATACGTGACTTTTTTCATACCCGCAGTGAACACTAACCAGACATTTCAGTTGAATGTCACAGCACTATACTGAAACCAATGACATCTCTAAGGCTATGCACTATATGTTAGCTTAATTAAATGCAACATCAAAGGGACTAATTAAACACTCTTACCATAGATTGCAAAAAAGAGAGAGACAATGAACAAATTATCATTCTCATTCTTTTAGTCTTTCCATTTTAAAATAAAATTCCAAAAGCTGCAAAAATGTGCATAGATAATTTCTGTAAACTCAACATTGTGGCAAGATTGTACTAAATTAATACACCTTTAACCTAAGATGATTTTTAATGGCTTTAGGCAGAAGATGCGGGAAATGTAGGCTCTAATAATTGCTTTCTGCCCAGGGAAATAGCATCAAGGCCAGACCAGCCATGGCTGCAAACCAGCATATCCTCTAATTATTGAAAAATCTGTACAGAGCCTCAGTGTTAATCAGTCTCTCAGAGACTTCAACTTTATGTGGTTAGTGCAGATTTATGGCATTTTTCTTATATCATTATTAAGGATGATATTTCACATGGAATAAAAACTATCTCCAGACAACTGTTAAAATGCAAAGTTTTTATCATGAAAGTAAACCACAAGAATATTCCACAGAGGGCTGAAAACAACGAAACTACAGAAAAACACATCAAAGGAGCTAAAAAAATGCAACCTTTAAAATATTTACAACTGATTCAACAGGTGAGATGTCGAATCGAGAGGCTGCAGTTTAATTAATTTAATTGCGTGCTTGTTATACTTATGCAAATATGGAATATCTTTACACTAATATAGACAGAGAAAAAAGATTAATTATAATTAAAAATGCAAAACATGATAGAATGGGTGTGGATGAACTACATCAAAAATATGTCATTATGATATGTTCTATTGTCTAAACTAATATGCTGTTAATGAATAACATGGCTTAATCTGATTATCTTCAGCAAAGGAATACAGGCAGAGTAAAGTAAGAACTGTCTGTAGCCATCTGTTCACTCTGAGCCATTAGTGCATGTTCTTCATGTTGTTTCATACCATTTTATATGTTGCCACCACAATACTTAAACATCTGCCTAGTTGTACATCCTGAAATATTATAATGAATTGCACCAAGTAGCTTATATGATTAGCATACATAACATCGCTTATTGTTTTTCTGTGACCCTTTACCCAATACTACAGACAGAGACAGACTTTTTATCCAGTACCATAGACAGAAATACAATTCGTCATTATATACTGAGATCTTGTTGCCTATTTTAATAAAACTATGCTGCATTACATTTGCCTGAGAGATGTAGGCAATTAGCTTATCTAATTAGCCATTTAAAGTACATTTAAATTTCAAGCATCCATCTTTCCCGTCACCATTTTTCCAACTGTCCTGTGCCCTCCTAAATATATCCATGGATTTCATATCCACTAACCATTCTGTTAGTGTACCTCATAGGTCTACAGCCCTCTCTGAAAATAAGCACATTTACAGATCTAAGAAGCATATGACCCCCTGTTGTATGCAGTCTTTGCTGCCTCTCTCTTCATATTTTTCCTATTCATTCTGGTCCCTTCATATCTCCCCTATGTGATCCTGTGTACCTAAACTGTGTCCTACCTGTCTCTTCTCATTTCTACAGAAAAGAGTTCCAGTTCCTCTAGTCTTATGGCATATCATTTTCCCTCTAGCCTACAGATCATTCTTATGGCTTTCCTCTGGACTCCTTCCAGTTGTTAAGATGTCTCCCCCCATACTTGTATGACCTCCACAACCATATGCAATGCAAATAGTGTAGCCTGGCCAGAGCCCCATGGAATGGGAATATTGCTGTTTTAATTCAGAAGTCTGTGAATAAACATAGTTATACTGGGGTATCTGTTAATATATGAATAACCAAAGTTTGAAGCATTGCTACATATTGGATACTTGTGTATAGCATACCTAGCTTTTGGTGTGTTTTAGTCATAGAAAAGTCAATATGGAGAACAAACTGAAGTTTTTGATCTATGACAACCTTCAGTAGTTTTCTTGCTCTAGGATGGTATTGCTTGCTTGCTTGCTTGTATATTTTTTATGGCATCAGTTTGTGGGATGTGCTAGAACTAAAGAGTATTAATTTGTTTTTGGGGTTAAGTATTAGTTGTAAGTCTAAAAGTCAAAACTCTAGTTTTAGGAAGGCACTTTGAGTTTGTGATTATAGCTGAGAAAAAGCATTAGAAGAGCATGTTAGAACAGAGTTATCAGCGTATTGTAAAATGGTTCCTAAGTCAACCATTTTATTGATGCCACAGGTGAAGATATTAATAACAGAGGACCAGTTATGGACATCTGGGAAAGTCCAGTTCTGGTATGAGTGAATGCAGAAAATATCTCCTTCCAATTTTCATACTAAGAGTTTTCAGAAAGGTAGTCCCTAAATCAGCCAAGTGCAGAGTTGGCAATGTCCATCTGAGACATTCTTTTGTGTAGTTGAAGAGTGTCAAAGGCTTTTCAGAGGTCTACAACAAGTGTAGCAGTGATATTGTAATGACTGAGGTGGGAATTAGGTTGAATTTAAGAAGGTAGGAGAGGTATACTTTTTTTGCGACATGGCCAGAATACAAGCTAAGTTGGAGACAGGAAGGTATTGCAGAATTATCCAGTGCTGCTCATCATTTGCTGATGATGCCAGAGACTTTGAGTGATTTTACAAGCTTATGAAGCCATCTGAGGCTAAGAAAATGAACAAAGTACAATTTTTGCAATTGTACTGTTTATTTTCATCTACTGTGATTGTTTACTGTTATTTAGTTGTTTTTCTACACCTTTTCAAAGTTCAGACTGCTGTAAGGGCTGCTGTTCTGTTCTAACTATAGTGTATCTAGTGAATTGTTATGTTAATTCTAGGCATCTGTTTGTTGTTCCTCAACACTTGGGCTCCAAACAAATAATTTTACATTAAGAGAGTCAAAGTCTACACTCTTGTGGCAGGAGAAGGCTGATTTTAGCTGGAAATTTCTGGTAGAAAGGTCACTGTGTGCTTATCTAATTGGACTGTGAGCTTAGTTAGTATTACATTTGTTTTTTCTAAGTGTATTTAAGCTTTGTGTTTGCACAAGTCCTTGCTCATTTATCCAGAACTGCTCACTGTTTGGCAATGATGCCAGAGAAGTGACTTTGCAAGCATCTGAAGTCATCAGAGGCTAAGAAAATGAATGAAATAAAAGTTTTAAAAGACCAATAAAAAAAACAAGTATATTTGTACTAAAGAAATTGGATCATTCGTGAAAAAACATCTGATTTTCATAGAGATACACCCCTTCTCTTCCACATGTCACACTCAAAATGTATCTCCAATCAGAATAACAGAAGAATCTATGCTCCAGGTCAAAGAAAAACGTAGTGTAGAAATGGCCCACTAGACACAAACATCCAATCAATTTGGCAGAGGAATCTGTGCCTCTTCAGGATAGGTCAATAAAAAAGGGGGGTGGATCATCCACAAAGAGGTCATTGATTCACAAAAAATATATATAGATTGGTTCTCTTTATTGATTTCAAGAGAGCTAGCCAGTCAGTTATTGAAAAAATCTATACCCCTTAAGGGCAGGTCTAAGGGGAACATTGCCATTCAATCCTGGTAGTTTATCCGCTTGTAGAGTGGTGATCCAATTCATCTCTGCTACCCCCATCCTGTTAATGAAATCACCAACTTGTATAGTTCTACTGATAATCTGAAGTACCATACATCTGAATCATGATCATGATTTATTGAAACATGTTTCATAAATGCATTATTCAACTGCTTCCGTCTAATATCGCTCATATGCTGTAACATCCACTCCTTAGGCATTCTGATTGGCAGATTCCTCTGCCAAATTGATTGGATGTCTACGTCTAGTGGGACATTTCTACACTACAATATTTCTCTTTGACCTGCACTCAAGGAGTGTAGATTCTTCTGTTATTCTGTCATTCTGACTGGAGATACATTTTGAGTGCGACCTACAGAAGAGAAGGGGTGTATCTCTTTGAAAAGCAGATGTTTTGTCACGAATGATCCAATTTCTTTAGTATGAACATATTTGTTCTTTTGATTGGTTGATTGTTCAATGGGAGGTAACCCAGACTCTTCAGATGTTTCCATTGGTGTTTTACATGTTCTGATTGAAGGTACATTTTAAGTGGGACCTATGGAAGAGAAGGGACATATCTCTGTGAAAAGCAGATGATTTTTTCAAGAATGATCTAACTTTTATAGTACAAATGTGCCTGTTCTCTTGATTGGTTGATTGTTGAATGGGAGGTAACTTGGATTTTTCCGATGTTTCCATTGCTACTATACAAATTTTTAATTGTGAATTAATGTTGTTATTTTAGATCTGATGAAGCATTTGATATGCAAAAGCTCTAATGTCTGTTTTTATTGATATTAATGTTTAAGTTTTATGCTTTTAGTCCTAGTAGTTGGACTGATATTTTCTTTTATTACTTTGTTCTGTGTTCAGTTCCAATTTTTAGTTGCTGTAGTTGTAATTTACTTTTTTCTCTGAAGTATAGGTTTTGCACTTGCACTGTTTATTTTCATCTACAGTGAAGGTTTACTGTGTTATTTAATTATTTTTCTGCACTTTTTCAAAGTTCAAGCTGTATTTCAAACTGCTGTAAGGGCTGCTGTTCTGTACTAATTACAATGTATCTAGTGAACTGTTGAGTTAGTTCCAGGCATCTGTTTCTTATTTCTCAATATTTGGGCTCCAAACCAGTCATTATACGTTAAGAGAGGCTAAGTCTGCACTCCTGTGGCAGAAGAGGACAGATTTCACTCATCTGAGTTGGGAATTACTGGTAGAAAGTTCCTTGTGTGCTTATCTGATTGGCTTGTAAGCTTAGACAGCGTTAAACATGTTTTTTTAATGAATGTATTTAAACCTCATGTTTACACAAAGCTGCTCTTCGTGCAGTGGTGGTTAGTGGTGCCTTGTATACACACAAACACCAGAGGTTGAAATTTCCCTATAAAACTACCTTAGATCTTTACCTCAGCAGGACTGGTTTAGGTACTGGGCAGCATTACAAGCTAGGTTAGCTGCAGATTATATCAAGTAAGCACCCTCCCTTGTCCAGTTATAAACACCCTCCACTCCTATCCCTTGCAAGTACAGTAAGACCAGCAACCATGGATGGGCACTTTCCTACCATCTCTGTTTTCAGCTTGGTGGACAAGGGCATCCTGAGACAATGTAACAATTGCATCATGTACATTGACAATCACTGAATTCTCCAACAGACAAATACATTATGTGAGAGATGTACTTAAACATTGTCACTGGAGGCCAGGCTCTCACATACAGACACAAAATGCAACAAACAGGTTATCAGCGACTCACATATAACACTCACTGCACCCACTAAAGTCCATACACGTAGACCTACATATGCAGAGATGCTCACATATAACCTACATAAACCTCAAAGGCCTCTCAGGCGCATTCCTCAGAAACTTTGCATGCATACAAACAAGACACTTACCAGCATAACACATAAAGCCACATTTGACTGTGTCTCAACTACCAAGTCCATAACATGAAACTTTTCACAATCCAACATTCTCGTGATTAGTGACACCATTGTAAGATATACCGATGACCCCCCTTACAAAGCTGGATAAAGAGAAGGTTACAATTCGATGCCTGTCAGGGGTCAGGATCCTGCAGATCATGCAAGCAATCAGATCACTCACTCCTAAGTACCAGCATGACTTAGTCATAGTCCATGTGGGCACAAATGACCTGAAACATACCACTCTAGACCATATGAAGAGAGTGAGAAATGATTGAACTCTCAGAATATGGGTCACCTGTAGGCATGAGCCTAACACTGAGCAGTATTCCACCATCTCCAAAGGATGATGCCACAATAAAGACAGAAAATTATTGACATTATTAATTGGCTTAGCTACTGGTGTCATTCCAAAGGGATCCGATATTTATCAGGAAGGCATGGTTGACAGACCATGCTGCTTTGCCAAGGACTGTCACCACCTGTCACCTCTAGGCTTTTGGACATTGGCAAAAACATTATCCACCACTTTATTGCTATTTTTTAGGCATTGCCAAATAGATAAACCTTCTGAAATAACAAAAGCTACTCAGGACAAGCTAAAGGTATTACTGGTCAATGCTAGGAGTCTCAGCAAGAAACTGCACTCCATAGAAGCTCTTTTCACTCTGGAGAATGCTGATTTTGTGCAGTTACTAAAATATAGTTTACAGCCATGGAAAGCACTCCAGCAGTGCACGGCTATAATGCCTATTTTACATTCCTCTCACCCATTGAATGTGAAAGAGTGAAAGGCAGAGGTGTATCTATCTACATAAAGGATAATCTCACCTCAAGGCTGGTCAAACAGTATGACATACTTGAGCTACTCCATGTCCAACTAACTATGGGAAAAATCCATTACCGTATTCTTGTTAGCTACAGGCCCCCTTCATGAACCAGGAAATCCACACATCATAGCTTGAGTCATGTGAATCACTCACCAGCCTGCCCAGTATCATACTCATGGTTAATTTTAACTACTCCAGCATTACTGGGAGCCATACACGACCACTAACATACATGCCCAAAAATTCCTTGACTTTGTGAATTCAAATACCGTGGAGTACCTGGTCTACACTCTCACCAGGGGAACAAATATCCTAGATCTAGATCTAGTACTCACAAATATGGGAGAGCACTGCACCCCCCCCCCCCCAGCCATATGTGATGTCCTCCTTGGTAAGATCAGATCACAAAGCAGTCTCCCTGGAAATTAAGGAAAAACTAGACCACCCACTGAACCCCAAAAACTTTAAGAACAACTATCTCCTATTAGGTGATGACATAGCTAGATTTCAAGCTCCAACAAATGCAGAAAACACAGAAGCCTATGCAGAGGAGTACACAGGAGTACACAAAAGCCCTGTACGACCACATAAACAACTGCATAGAAATGGCATTAACAAACTGAAATAAGCCCAGGTCAAACCGCAAAAACAAGCCACCCTGGTGGACCACTAGTCTTAATAGGTTGTACAACAAAAGAAAGAAAATCCTGTTATGTAAAAGGGAATGCGCACAACACAGCAATAGGTCCTTCATTAGTTATAAACAAATGAACCAGGGAACTAGTCAAGTCTTGAAAGGAGATTTTGAGGTAAAGACAGCCTCCAAAGATAAGGGTAACCATAAGGCATTTTCAGTTACGTCCACAATCTTAAGGGCAATACCAAACAATGTGCAGAATTAGTTACAGAAGGCATCACCTATACTCAGCCAGAAGATATAGTAAATCTGCTGGCCGATAAATTTATCTCAGTTTTTACTTCCACAGCAACCCCAGTTCTCCCTCAAGAAATATCCTCTACCACTCCTCTGGCAATTATCACCAATGAACAGGTAGCCACAGCACTCTCTAAAGCTAAAAATATGGCATCAATGGGGCCTGGTGATATACCAGGTTGCCTCTTAAATAGAGACCTATCAGGCCCAATAGGATCTCTATTTAACCACAGACTCCAGACCGGCTTTGTTCCAATAGAGTGAAGAACAGTTAGGTCATCCCTCTGCATAAGGGAGGGCCATAAATTGACCTGAGAAATTACAGACCAATAATCTTGACTAGTCTTGTTTGTAAGGCCATGGAAAGAATAATCATAGACCTGATAAATAAAGACATAGGAAACCTCCAAACACTGGACTGACCCAATTTGGCTACTTTGAGAAAGTCACTAAGACCGTGGATGAGGGCAAAAGAGTACATACCGTCTACCTCGACCTGGCCAAGGCATTTGACACAATTCCTCACTCAGGTACTATAAGTAAACTTACAAAACTGGGCATAAAAGCCTACATCATCAGATAGATAGCCAAAGGGGTTGAGGACAAGACAGATGTGGTTAAAATAGATGATTCAAGTACCAGCAAGAGGCCAGTTACTAGTGGTGTGCCACAGGGCTCAGTGCTGGGACCATTCCTGTTCAGAGTTTACTTCTCAGACATCAAGGCCAATGTGGAAGACCTCTGGATGACAAAGTTTGCAGATGACAGCAGGCTGAGGGCAATAATTGAACCCCCAATGATGTAGATATCCTTCAGAAGAATAGCTCTCAACCTCTTAGCACAAGAAATCTGGAGAAAGCCTAAAATAATGAGAGAACAAAGGACCAAAAATAGGAACAGATTTTAAATATAGCTCTTACACACTTAGAAAGTTGTTAGAATAACAGATTTTGTGTTAGCATGCATTTTCTGTAGGATATGAAGCCTGAAACTCAAATATATGCCATTATTTAGTGAAGTCACTCCTCAGTAACTTGCTAGAAAACCACAAATTTTATGAGCAACAGACCATAAATAGGCAAAAATCTGGACATTCTGTGAAAATGTGTACAGTTGAGAGCTATGTTCAGGAGGGTCTAATTTAGGCAAATGATTGGTGTCAGAACCACAGACTGAAACTAAATGCGAAGAAATGCATTATTGTACCCTTCAGGAAATCAAATACCCCTGCTAACTACAACATTAACAACACATACCTAAGAACAGATTCAGTGGTAAGGGATCTAGGTACAAAGATAGACAGTAGCCTGAACTTTGACTGTCACATGTGCACAGTGGTGAAGAAGTCATTCTATTTAGCACAACTTATAAGTAAAGGTATGGCATCCAGATCCAGGGAGATTATAGTCCCACTGTACACAGCCCTCATTAGACCAATAATCAAGTACAATGCACTTGGAGTGTACTTGACTAGGGACTTATAATAGCTGCAGTTACCTCAGTGGTTCCTAGCTAAGAAAATACAAGGTATAAACATGTCCAATTTGGATAGAGTGAAAGCCCTTGCCCTTTACTCTGTCTCCAATCGACTATTAAGAGGTGACCTATTCCTGACATACAAGGCACTCAGAAATCCAGCTTCGGTGGACCTGCTACATATCTGTAAAACAAACAGTATGAAGGTCACCTGATCTAGGGATCTATACTTAGTCAGTGAGTCCAACAAAACATGCTGGAGAGACAGAAATGTGTCCCAGAGATTGCCCCTTCAAGACCAATCTAGACTGATAGATGGGGAATCATAATTAACACCTGGGGTGCCACCTATGTCCCTTATAGACAGGGGCAATCTGTAAAATACTCAAGGCATAGGCACAAACCCATGCCATCCTCTTGCCCATAGGGGCCATATAAGGGGTAAAATCGGGTTATATTGGCTAGAATTATAAAGGCTCTTGAGCCATTAGATTTCCCCCATCTCACATGAAAATTTGATATCACCTATTCAGTCATCAAGACTGGCGTTAAAGGTTACCAGTAAAGTACTATGACTGATATGTGAAGTCAGCCTACTGCAAAAATGTGGGATAATCTGAGTTAGGTATGTGTAGCACCTTCTGGTTTTGCTGATTTGTCAGTATAAGTACATGACTCTAGAGCAGGTGTTTGCTTTACCAATGATTCTGTTTAGGTAAAGGACTTGAAGAATGCTGCGTCATTCACACCACAGAGTAGTCAAATGAAAGTTTGATATCAGCATAGGTACCCAAACTCCTGATAATTATGGCAGATTTAACAGGAAAATTATCTATACTGTATGTGGTAATGATAATACAATTATCAATGGGAACTATGTTGTATTTCTTGTATTTCTTGGCATCGAGGGTAAGCTTGTGACTAAAATACCAACCATTTGTTTGGTCCAGTTCTTCCTGAAGAATCTAAGTATTAAAATGGGATTTGCTAATCTCCTCTGTTTGCAATCATCAGCAAACTTGGTCAGCCATTGTCCTTTGGTATCAGCTTTTCTGTCAGTGAGGTATATACCAAAGAGAAGGCAACTAAGGACAGAGCCCTGTGGGACTGATTCTCCCAACTCCAGCAAATACCCCTTACTTTAATGGTATGGATTCTGTCACATATCCAATTACCTATCCAGCAAATGACATGCAGATTAATGTGGAATTTGAAGAGTTTTTCAATAATCATTGCATGAGGGATAGTTCTAAAGGCCTTGGCAAGGTCCAGGTACAAAGACTGGACACTCTGCCACCTCAGTACCTCTTTCAAAGAGGAAAGTCAGGTGGGGCAGGCCTGATTTGCTGTTTATAAAGTTGAACTGGTGTGATTCCAACGATATAAAGTCACCTATATAGTTGTTTATTACTTCAACTATAACACTTTTCATAACCTTACAAATAATATCTGCGAGACTAACAGGCTTGCAATAACCAGTTTCCATGCAGGGAGACCCTGTGGAACATAACCAGGAGAGACTCAGATTATAGAGCTGGATGACGGAATTTGCCAAGTGGGACTCTTAGCATACATTCAGGGACAGTGTCAAAAAGATCCAAGTAAATGGTATTTTTAATTTTAGAAGGGGCCAAAAAGGACTTTGTCTAGACTGACTTCAGGAGGGGTGGTGTGAGGGGGAGTGAAGGTAGAAGGAAAAGTGTCTGGGTGCATGTGGAAGAGAATTACTCTGCAGAAAAACAAGCAATAGCCTTGGAGTCATAGAATGAGGTACCATTAGAGATATGTTCAGTACAGAATTATTTGCTCCTTTTAAGCTCTATAATATAGCTCAGGGAAGGTATTAGCCTTATGAATTAGTTGTAAACCTAAGTATTGTAGGTGACTTTCAATGACTGGTAAGTTTTAATGACTTATTTCCAATTTTAAATTCCTTTTAATATAAAAAACAGTCACGAGTGTAGTGGCATAGGGATCAGTCCTGGTCCTCTCCTGTTTGGTATCTACTTCTCAGAAGTCCAGGCCAACATGGAGGGGCTCTGGCTGTCCAAGTTCACAGACAACTGCAAGCTGGGAGCCATTATTAACTACTCAAGTGATGTAGACAGGTTAATGCCAAAAAATGTGTCATCATCCCCTTTGGGAAAAACTCAATTCCCACTAATTACCACATTGATGGGAGCCCACTGAACACTGAAGGCGTTGTAAGAGATCTGGGGACACAGGATGACAGCAACCTCTCCTTCAACCACCACATTGCCACTGTGGTAAGAAAGTCCTTCTGTGTGGCACATCTCATTACCAAGGGTTTTGCATGCAGGAAGAAAGAGGTCATCATCTCTCTCTACTCTTCCCTCATTAGACCAATCATAGAGTATAATGCCCTATTTGGCATGTACCTTACTAGACACCTGCAACAGCTGGAGACGCTACAAAAGTACCTCACAAAGAGGATACTATGCCTTAAACACATGTCCTACATGGACAGACTCAAAAAACTCCATCTATTATCTGTCTCATATCGTCTACTAAGAGGCAATCTCTGCATGACTTACAAAGCCATGTCTGACCCAGCTCTGTTAGAAATGCTACATCTAAAGAACTCCAAATCCCTCAGTACCACACACTCGAGAGACCTCAACCTCATTACCACAATCAACAGAACATGCTGGAGGGACAGGTTCATAATCCAGAAACTGCCCATGCTAAGGAATAGACTTCCCATACATTTCAAGCAGAGCACCTCAATGGCCCTCTTCAAGAGAAATCTTGATGAGTGGATGGGAAATAGAAAGTTCATCCTGGGGATCGCTCCAGTGGCTCTACTTGATAGAGGCACTGGGAACTAACATTGGTTGGCACAATGCCAGGACACGTCTATGGGTTAGGCTTGTAAAGGCATCAGGGCCATAGCCTAGTACACACCTATGAACCTATGATGAAGTGGACATCTTTTATTGATGACTAGGAGTTTTTCTTCTTCTTACAGGGTTTGTTAATGTGGGAATTCTATCATAAGGGTTTTGTTTTCAAACTTGCACAATGTTTACTTCAAATGAGGACAGATGCCTTAATGAATCTATCCAGGATGGAGTAAAACTCAGTGCAGTAGGAAGCAGCCCAGAGTACAAAGTTTGCTGGGGAGATACATCATTTTTGATTATTTCTATTGCTGATAAATGCCAATTATTTTGGAATAATCCCAGACTATACAGGAGTTATAAGGGGCTTCAAATCAGGTTTTCAAGGAGAAGGTCACAAGACACTGAGATTTGACAAGGAATGGGATAACAAGTGGGATGGTATAGCTGGAGAAAAGTTTGTGAAGACATGATCTACAACATTAACACCTCTGGTGGGCAATAGGACAGTCTGAAGAAATTTCTTATTTGGTAACCATCTCTAGTTCGTAATCATCAGCAAATTTGGTTAGCCATGGTCAAATTATATTAGCTATCAAGTCAGAGAAGTATATACCAAAGAAGAAGGGTCATGGTGCAAAGGCCTGTGGGCCACCACTGGTGACATCTGCCTAAAGCATACACCCAGGACATTAATGGTATGGGTTCTGTCAAATAGCCAGTTACCTATCCAGCGAACTACATATGGATTACTATTGATTCTGAGTTGTTTATGAATAATCTCAGCATGAGGGATAGTTTTGAAAGCTTTCACAAGGTCATGTAAAGATGTGTTGACTGCATATCTCTTATCTATGACCTTGTTACCGCTTTCAAAGGATTCAAACAGGTTGAGCAGAATGATCTGCCTTTTACAAAGCAGAACTGATGTGAAAACAGTGATATCACTTATGTTGTCACTTATTGGTTCAGTTATAATACATTCCATAGTCTTGCAAATAACACTAGTAACATAAACACTTCTGTAACCTAGTCAGTAAGGAGACTATCACAGGGATGTAACCACTAAAGAGACTCAGGCTAAAGAACTGGTGAAGGGATTTTGGTAGATGGGACAGAGCTTCTCAACAGACATCCAAGGACAATGTCAAGACCCATGACAGTGGTATTTTTAATTTTGGAAAGTGACAAAAAGCCTTACTCAAGAGTGATTTCGGAGGCAAAGTGTGTGGAGGGGACTGGGGTCAGACGAATGGCTGAGTTAGAGATGCAATCAGTATAGAATTGGTTGCTACACCTAAGCATTCCAATATAGCTGAAGAAGGTCTTATGTTTGTCTTTTGAATCAACTGCAATTCTAAGTTCATAGTTGGCCTTGTATTTCCTGATGGTAAGTTTGAGGGACTTATTTACTTGTTTTAAATTCCTTTTACACTGATAATGTATACGTCTTTTGTAGGTGGCAATGATCCTTTTCTTTTTCTTATAGTCTGTTGTTGTGGGAGTTCTACCATATAGATTTCATTTTAAACTTGTCATTGTGCTTACATCATATGGGTACAGATGCCTCAATGCATCTATCCAAGTTGAAGTAAAATTCAGAGGACTGGGCAGCAGCTTCAGGTACAGGGTTTACTAGAGAGCTATGCTGTTTGTGATTATCAGGAAGGCTGGGAAACAGTAAGTAACTGGTTTTGGACTAGTCTGTGGATGCAGATGAAGAAGAAGAACAATTACAGGCTGCAAAGCATGAGATGATCATATCATAGGAAGGGGACAACAAGTCTGGTTGTAAAACTGGGGTGATATATTTGTGGGAATAATGTCTATAAAATTAACACTGTTGGTGGGCAAGAGAGACACAGTCTGGCTAAGTATTTTGACATTTATGAATTCCAGAAATCTCTCACTGTATTTGTCTTTGTAGTTAAAGACACCTACAATAAAGGTATTTGGCATGCTACACATCTATTTAAGAAGGCATGATATAGTTAACCTCTGTAAAACCATTCTGTGGGAGTCCTGCAGAATTGTATTTGCTTTGGCTGACACAATGGAATGACACTTCAGCTGCATGAAATGCAGATGGAAGCTAAATACTCCTGTGTATTTAGTGTAACTCCATCACTATTACCAGTGCAAGGAGTAATGACTATTATATACCTCATAAAAACAAGTCATCTCTTTAAATCACAAAACAGCAGAACAGGAGAAAATTGTGGATTCTGGCCATCTATTTATTTGTAAATTCAAGTTTCTGTCTGCCTTGTGGAAAGACTTCCTTTTGTTACTTTTCTGGAATACATGATGGGGAATCCATTCCTTGTGCATTATTATGATACTAGATAGCCTGAGATTCACAGACTATACTCCACTGTTCCATCCAACCTTTTATGAATTCTAGGAGGTTTGCACAGAAGCCATCATATCCTTGGGACAGCTAATCCGATAGGAAACTGGTTACATATTCATCAGGTAGCACTGGTATTTTGACATCACATTCCTTATTTCACCATACCCACATGCTAACTGAGGTTATCTTTTGGATCAAGCCACAGCTTTTGTTCTTCTAATACTGGGATCACGCTGTAACAATTCATTTCACTTGGTGAGTACCAAATTAACTTTTTTGTTCTTCAACGTTTTATCCCTATTAGACATATCTACAAATATTCTGAGAATAGTACTATAGTGTAATTTGAAACCAAGCATTTTATTCAACTTACCCCAGTCTATCAATATGGTCCCTTTTTATTCTTTCATGTGGTACTAAGTACAGGTTAACTTCCTTAACTTCTAATTACCTGTGATCTTTTTTCTTAAGTTTTTCTGTATCCTTTCTAGTCCTGTGATGTCCAATTTTCCCAGGGACCTCCAGAATGCACTCAAACGCCATCTTGCATATCATTATGATCGTGTGCAACAGAACCAAAACATCACTTAATCAAGAATTTGCACATTTACAAATATGAAGTGTCTGTGATTGATACAGGAGTGCAACATTTCTGTGCAGAACTAATTTCAAGGGGGCTCTCTGTGTGAAGTATATGAAAGCTAAGTATGAATGTAACATGCAACAGATAGAGTCAGCATAGCAAGCAAAAGGCCACATAATAAAGCAGAAGTAACAAAAATAACAGCACTATATCAGCATCTCAGAAGATCAGCTATATGCATAGCTAACATGAATGAAAGCATGACAAAACTTCTTCATTATACTTGGAGAAGGACGAAGAGCTACAGGTAGTACTGTCATAGACAGTGGCAGAGTAACAGGTGGAGCAGCAGAGCTCAGCACAATGGCCATCTGGAAAGTACAGTTATTTAAATTGCACTTACCATAACATGAGATGTTTAAATTCCTCACTGCTGTAGTAGCCTTTGGCTACTTGGGTTATATCCCCAGATAAAACTGGACAGTGTTCAAAAAGCTCTGGCTCCCTCTTACACATACACTCTATTTGTTCATTGGATAGCCCTTAGAAGGAAATCAGCAGAGTGTGGACAACTTCAGGACCTTCTTCTCTACAAACAAAAAGAGAAAGTTGCTCATGCTGAAACCCCAAAAAGATACAAACATCCAACTTTTTTATCGCACCAACTAACTATATTCAGAAGAAGGGGAGTGGATGGTGGGTGCAGCTACTCTATCAGTGAGGAATTCAGACATTTACAGTTATGGTAAATGCAACTTACACAACTGTACTATGTTCATTATTTTCACTGCTGCAGTAGCCTTTTGGTTATTTGGACTGATTACCAAAGCTTATCCAATTCAAGAAGAGAAAAGATAAGGGTCCAGGACCCCCAGGAAAATGGTCCTAGCAAAGTGAGTCTTAGACTTGGAAATGGAATGCAGTATATAACACTTTGTAAAAGTATATAGCACGGATCACAGTTAACATATGCCTATACAGTCCATCCATTCCTAATATGCCAAAAAACACAAGGCTCTATTAGAATGAGACTTAATCCTACCTGGAAATTTTCTACTATGGTGGGAATAACAAGAAAAGATATAGTAAGGAACAACCAAGTGGAACTGTTTTAATTAACACAGGTTGACCTTTTCCACTCCCATACTAGGAATTCCACAGCTGTATAGCTTTCTTAAAGGACTTAGTACTGACAAGATAATACCTGAGCTGCAAAAACATGACCATGGTATATAGAATGTATTCCCCCATCATTCAAAGTCTGAAAGAAATGAGGGAGACAGATGGTTAGATTCAAGGCTCACTATAAAAGCAGTAAGGACATATATGAGAGGAATTTTTTTCTACAGATAGCTCTGTATGCATGATAAAGCAAAATGGTTAACTTACTTTGAAAAGAAGCAACCCAGATATTTTCTTGCAATGTCAGAACCATAAATCAGTTAGTCTAGAAAAAAGGTACCAAAACAGCCAAAATAGCTGGTTCAAATGTAGACAGAAAAAGTAAAGATACCAATTAAGGTTCACCTGAATAACAGGTGACCTTTGTGACATCCCTCCTCTGGGTCAGTAATCAAGGACCCTCAATCCTCACCACTGACACTGGTGGGGAACATTCACTTAGAACAAAAACAGCTCTCTGCACCAAGCACAATTTCCCTTAAGAACACACAGGGAGCACACTCCAATCCTGGGGCTGGACTTCCTTTCCAGGCCCTAAATAAGACACCATCTTTCTCACTGCAGAAAGCAGTGCTTTGTGTCCCTGTTCCAAGTAGCTGACATACACACTCTTTGAGATTTGATTTACACACACACACACACACACACACACACACACACACACACACACACACACACACACACACACACACCTGGGAAAGGCTGGCACATATTTACCTGCTTTGCCACCTCCACCTAAACTATAAGGTAGATTCACTGCCACCAGTCAGCTACTTTAAGGCTCTTAACAGGATACCCAATTATTCTTAGTAAAATTAACACTTATACAAATGGTAGTGTTAACCAATCAGCAAGACTTTCAGGAGCGTGAAGTCACAGTGCCACCAAATAAATGCAATTACTCTCAAATGCCAAAATATTTTCTAAAAGACCAGCCACAATGAAAGGTATAGGTATATTTAATAATAATAAAATAGAAAAAAAAGAAAATATGTAATATCTATTTACAATAAACACCAGAGTTTCAATTCACAGGAAATATAAAAAATAACACAGATGGTAAGACTAAAACAGATAGACAAAAACAATACTTTTAGCTAATGTCATCATATTTTCCTAACTGACTGAAGAATTACTGTTTCCTATTTAAGTTGCTTACTAAAGCAAGGCAAGATGAAATGGGTGAGTGGTCTTGTTAGTTCCAAAACAGAGTGCGGACTGTCCTCTGTCACCTATCTCGCTAGTATCTAAATACAATTTCAGTGCTGGCTACAGAATGACATCACACCTGGTCACCTGATTCTGTGGTTCCCAGTAGCCCCCTGACTAAAAGCTTGAGCCAAGATCTGGAACAAGTGTGTTAAAATACGCACCTAGAACTTTGCTAAGGCTTTTTACAGCATCTGGAGACTGTAAAACAATTCCAACCCTTTCATCCTTCCTGTAGAGACTAACCAGTCATTCTCCAGCACCCCAGAGTAACAATTAGTTCACCACTAAGGACTATAAGAACAAGATTCCAGCCCAGACATTATGTCTTTGACTGCATTCAGATCTGTGAGATAAAATCTTTATGGCCTAAACCAAGTCATTTAATTGCAAGATATTTTTCTTAAGGTTAGTTAGCCTGAGCTTAACCCCTTCCAGTATCCTCTGTTACATACACTTCAACAGTTAACAACAATACAGTCTGACATATATGTATATTTATTTTCTGTCCAGTAGGACCCACTGTTGATACATTTTTTTTAACACAAGCAACTTTACAAATACATTTTTTAACACAAGCTTCAGCACAAATCAGTTTGATATTCATATTACATAAAATGCTTTACAAAACTCCAGATAGTTACACTGGCATATGTTACACATGCACTGCACTACTCTCTTTGGCATAGCTGGCACTACCTCACATAATCACAACCTTACATATCAATAGAAAAATTATTTTGTAGAAAAGGCTGAGCAAAGTCTGAAATGAAAAAGCATATCCAAAGGGCAGAAGTGCTGAAATGGCTCATAAATATATCTTGTCAAAACAGGATAACATAAATGTTTGAGAACCAGAGGAAATAATCATAGACAGGGCCCTGGTTATAGGTGAGGCACCAACTAGAAAATATCTCCACTAGTTAACATAAGTTTTCCTAGTAGCAGAATGTTTTGCCTCCTTCAGTTCCCACTGCATGTCCTTATGAAAAAGGTGTCTAAAAGGTAGTGGAACTGAATCATCCAGGCAGTCAGTTGAAGTTGTTTGAGATTGGGATGTATCACAGTACCCCTGACTTGTGTCAGTAGATCCATTCTGAGAGGAAACGTGTGGTAGTTGTTCCTGGCCAATTCCATAAGAAGGAAGAATCAATGTTGTCTAGGCCAGAAAGGAATCACTACAATAATTTTTGGACAGTACTTTTGAATTTTAAGAATGACCCTAGATATCACTATAAACAGTGAAAATGCATACAGGAACAATCCTAACCACAGGAATGAAAATGCATCTGTTTTCCAAGCCTGCCAGCAAGGAATCCTAGTGCAGAATTTACTTAGTTCTCTGTTGTGAAAGGAGGCAAAAAGATCTATTTGAAATGTTCCCCACAACTGGATCCATTCTATGAAAACCCTCTCATTCAATTTCCATTTGTGAGTGTCCGTCTTGATCTTATTCATCTTGTCTGACAATACACTTTGCTCTGATGGTATGTAAAATGCTTGAAGGGTTGTACAATGCTGTAGAGCTAACTCCCAAGCCATCAATGCCAGTCTACATAAGGTGTAAGACCTGGTGCTTCCCTGTTTATGTAGCACATCATTGCAGTATTACCTGTAGTCACCTGTAATGATCTTGGGGGCTACAGGCCATAAAGAGATTCTGTAGTATGGATCGCAACAAGATATCTCAGACATCTGTCTGAACTGCCCGATAGGCCTTGCACTTTTACTCCCATAGAAACTGCTCCCCAAGCAAAATCTGAGGAATCTTATTGCCTCTATCAATGCAATTATTTCTTAATAACACACAGAACTAGAATATGAAAATCCCAGAGGATGAGAATGTTGGGTCTGATTTTTTTCCTCATGTATAACCTGGCAAGAGGGATCATGAAAACTATAGACGCCAATGATGCATAGAATCTTGAGATATTCTCTGGATGAAATCTCAGACTGACTAGAGAATATCTGCAAAGCTTCCTGATACAAATTCACCTATTCCTGTGCTAGGATTCTCTTTGAAGAAATGTATCTAGAAGGCAGTCTAAAGGCACAATCCTTTCTGACAGAGTCATGTGTAATTTTTAACATTTGGAAGCCTATATCTGTAAAGAGTGAAGAAACTCATGTTAAACACTCCTGACACCTGGCCAAAAAAACAAACTCTGCAAAAGATCAGTAAGTTGTCCAAATAAGAAAAAATATGAATGTCTTGCAGTCTGCAATGAGCTACCAGTAGAGTTAGACATTTTGTAAACACTCTAGAGGCTATGGCTAACTCAAAGGGTGATGCAGAGAACTGATAATTTCACCCAGTCACAGAATCTGAGCCTCTGGGTATGGGGGTGTAATGATAAGTGTGTTTTAGGACTAATGTTACCATAAAACGCAGAAGAGGAATGACTGATGACAGGTTCTGAATTTTGATACTTTCACAAACTGGTTGAGAAGGGAAAGATCTAGAACTCATCTCTGGGGAAGTTTGTTCTTTAAACCAGAAGCATTCTGGAATAGATGCCTTCTTCCCCTTAGTCTAAAGGCATTGGTAATATGACTCCCAGGATAAATGTATTGAAGAACCTGGAGAAAAATACTGTGATTTGGAAGGTAGGGAGTATTTGCATCCAGTGCCAATGGTAGCCCTCTTTAGCCAATATTAGTACCCAAAAGTTTAAAAACAAGTGTGGCCAAAGGGAAAGATGAGAGACAGTCTATGGCACATACTTAGAGATGTAGGGAGAGGTGGGGAGGGGAAGAATGAATGCTGACACAGTCATTCTGAAGGCATAGTCTGACCCTTTTTCTAAAAGGACCCTTGTTTTTTTTTGTTTTTTTTTAATTATTATTCCTCTCCTGCTGTCTCTTTTTTGTTCATTGTTTACCAGAAAACAGCAAGCATTGATTATTTTGTCAAAAAAGGGGGGTTGTTGAGATTTATAATGTTAAGACTGAATTTCCCTCTTTCATCAAACTGTTTGATAAGCTCGGTCACAGAAGGGCAAGACACCACTACCTTGTCTAAAAAAGGGTTTAGAAAACTTCTGCATATATACCTAAGCAGTAGATGCAGCCCTAGACAAAGTATTTACACACCCTTCAAAGCATGTTTAGACACCTATGACAGGTTAAAAGAGTCTGAAGAAAATGTGACAGAACAAACCCACAAGCTGTCAACACCTGACAGAATAAACTGGAAGAAGGAAATTCTCTTATGAAATCTGTCTAGTACCTTATCTTCTTGTCCACAGGGGAAGGGTTGGCAAGTGTTCTGTCTTTTCCGAAGAAAGCAGAAGGCTGAGGGTCAGGGTTATTGCAGGCAGCATTTAATACATCTTCCAAGGCTGGCATAAGAGGAGAAAGGAGTGTAGCATGAGGTAAATCCACTTGCAGCATATCATAATATCACCTTAGTTTAGGCGGAACCCCCACTTATTTCCACAAAAATACATTATTCATCTGGTACCAGTCTGTAAAAGGGAAAACTCCTTTAATGTAGTTGGAGAGAACAAACTTCTCTGAATCAGAGTCTTGGGATTAAGAATCAGATAAAGAAAAAGTACTGTCATTGTCAATGTCAGAATCCTCTGACATAGTTTCTCAGCAGTATACCAGTTCATCTTCTGGTACAGATTTCTGCTCTCCAATGTATAAAGCCTGCAATAAACTACTGGCTATGATAATAAAATCACCTATGAATATACAAAATGTGTTTGGATGAGCAATGTCTAATCTTTTATTTCTTTTTTCCAAGAGCATTACTGGAAGGAAGTCAACTGACAGGTGGCACTTTGTCCCATCCATCTCTTTCCCTGATCACTCTGAAAAGAAGCTCCAGGAGAAATTCACAGGCACAAAGAAGATGGTTCTCCGGTGCCTGGATTGGACACTGTAACAGGTGCAGAGGACACGGCTAACCCTTGGACCATGGTGGCAGAAGGAACTACATCAGAGGAACCTGGAAAAAACAGTGAGTGGGCTGATGAATAATAAAGGGCCACTGCAATGTCATCCATCAGTGGCTAAGACACTGTCTAAGCCAGTGGTGCAGATAAGGAATCCTATTCAGTTGTTTGTTTTTTTTTGTTTTCTTTTTAGGTACACTGGGAGAAGAAACAGCATGACTGGTGTAAAAATCCATGCTGTAGCTGAGGAAGAAGCCTGATTGCCATAAACACTGCTGGGAATAGTCAGTGGGAATATAAACTGTCAGACAAGTGTTAACAAGCAGCACATGCTTACACTTCCCCACGCAGTCCCTCAAAATTCAAAAGTTAAAGCACAAGCAGTATTCAAAAAACCCGTAAGAACTCCAAGTCCGTTTCACAGAAAATGTACTGAGAGAAAACAAGAAATGAAGATAAGTTATCATAAAGTGTGCACAAATACCAAACATAACACACATTTCTAGCACTGAAATACACTTCCCGATGCTTAAGTACAACACCTTCAAGCAACGTATCTTAAGCAGTAAAATACTGAAGGTAAGTTGTCACAAAGTGTACACAAGCACCAACATTTTCAAATGCCATTTTAAGTACATAAAAATACTTCCCAATCTTTAAATCATTATACTTAATCCCTCAAAAGCAGTACATTTGTATGTATAAAATAGCAGTGTCTAACAAGAAACTTCTGATATTAATAAAACTGCTGCCATTCTTTAAAAAGTAAAACAAATGCATTCTGAAGCCTATGGCCAATTACTCCTACTGTGAAGACTCAGCGCTACTTTCCTTTGAGGATTCTAGAAAGCAACAAAGTTGTCTACACTCTGCTGCTTTCCCTCCAAGGGGCCAGACAATCAACAGAGTGTTGGTGTAGGAGGGAGCCAGAGGTTTCCCAAGACTGGCCAGTTGTATCTTGGGCAGGAAACTACCTAAATAACCAAAGACTACTGCAACAGTGAGAATGATGAACATCACCAGTGTGGAAGTGCAAACCAAAGTGTAGCACATTGCTCATCATATAAATTAGAAAGGGAAAAGGGATACATAGGAAAGCAAGAAAGGAAAGTAGGGCAAGAAGAGGGAACCACAAAGGTAACCAACATGGAATGGATGGTGAGAGAAAGGAATGGGATTTTCTTGTAGGGACAAAGTCCCTTTTTCATTATTAAAGCTGAATGGTAGATGATGAAGGTACTAAGAGATGTCTTTGGATTGGACAGGGGGAGGATGGCAGGTAATGGATCTGGACTGACAAGGAATGCACGCATGCATACAGCTGTGATCTTCTTCTTCTTTTTCTTCTTCTTTTGGCTTTTCCCGGTTAGGGGTCACCACAGTGGATTACCTGTCTGCTCATGATTGGCAGTTGATTTTTACAGTGTCGAGTTGCCAGCCCGGTGCCCAACCTTCCACAGAAGGCACACACATGCATGCACTCATGCCTAGGGCCAATTTAGAGTGTCCAATCCATCTACAGCATGTTTTTGGGATGTGGGAGGAAACCGGAGTATCAGAAGGAAACCCATGCGACCCCAGGGAGGACATGCAGACTCCACACAGAAGGCACCCCAGCTAAGAATCAAACCAGAGAACCTCTTGCTGTGAAGCGGCAACACTAACCACTGTACCACCATGGCTGCCCCACCACCACGGCTGTCCATGCATACAGCTGTGATGTACATACAAAAGGTGAGATGGACAGTGGGGCAGGGTCAGCTTAATAGTTAAGATATTTACCTTACAGATACATTATACAGGGTTTGATTCTGACTTATGGTTATTAGCTAGGTTTGTGATAGTCTGCAGAGTGATTGCCTAATATTTACCGATTTAAAACTGTTTATGGAGAGGACTGGACACTGAAAAAAAAGGATCTATATTATAAAGCTGAAAGCTCTACAGAGCGAATACAAGTACATCAACACATAAAGAGCGAAGTGCAAAAAGAGCAAAACACATATTTAGCAAAAATCAGAACATCGAACGTATTTGTTTGGCCAGCAGCACGATCCTGGGGGTAAGGAAATATATCTTTTTCCCCACTGTAGTGTGGTCTCAGAGTTGGTATATTTAAGTAGGGGGGGTGTGGGGGTGCAGGGGGGCTTGCCCCCCTGCAAAAGTGTATTATTTTACTTTTATTTAGTTAATTTACGTATACCTGCATGGCGCTGTTGTTTAAAGAATTACGTTTGGTGTTCTGATTTTCGCTAAATGCGTGTTTCACTCTTTTTGTACTTCGCTCTTTTTGTGTCAATGTGCTTGTATTCACTCTGTAGAGCTTTTGGCTTTAGAATATACATCCAAGAAAAGGTATGGGGAAAAACACAAAAGGGAAGGATAAGAGCAGGAAGGGGAGAGAGTGGGCTGCTGATATGTTTGAGTGTCAGGCCAGACCAGCAATCAATATACCCATGCATCACACATCTAGATGACTGATATCATAGACCAGTTGCTCCCCTGAAAGCCCAGTGGCTGGTGCTTGCTGATAGAGAATCCCCATGTTTTTTTAGAAGATGCTCCATGTTAGCAGTGTTGGTGTCCTACTTCTTGCACACTCTAGTAGCCACCAGCCACTACACTTGCCTTAGGGTTATCTCAGGTGACACCCTCCATCTGAGGTGACACACACACACCATCTGCCTTCAGCAAAGAAGTCTTCACCCCCCCGCCCCATCAGGCTGACTCAGAAGGCACCAGTGTAGTCTCCTGGATAATCTCCAACCGAGGAGCCATTGCTTCCTCCTAAAAGGCAGATACGGAGGAAACTGATGTCCCAGCATCAGCAGCAGTAGCTGGCAGAGACTGAGGTAAATGTGGCCACACTTCATACTCTGCCTCAGCCAGATCTATATATAACAAGTACAATCAGAAGAAAAGGATAAGACATACAAATGGCATTAACACCACTGCAGTTCTACTCAGGAGTGCTATACAACATATACACACCCCACTCTCTGGATTGCTGTTTCTGCTTTCTGCAGAAACCATTCACATTCAAATGATGTTCCTCAACAGCTGGAAAACAAATGACATATTGTTAAGCAAATGAACAACATTGATGACAATGGAGATAACTGGGCATAAAACAATACCAGGCATATAGATAGATAGATAGATAGATAGATAGATAGATAGATAGATAGGTAGATAGATAGATAGATAGATAGATAGATAGATAGATAGTACATCCCTGTCTGTGTCTCCTGAACCTTTGCCTCTCATTACTGGAGCAGGTCACGTTGCCAGTGCTTGAGGTTAATTTTCTGTTGTTTCACTATACAGTTGATGCCCATGGCAGATAGTACCCATACCAGGTAAGCCAGGCATGATTTTTTTAAAGAGGCCATCATTATGCCAAATTAGATGCCCTTTAAAGTCCCTGTTCAGGAAGAACAGGAAAAGCCTGCTCTTTCTGGCATACCATGCTGGTGCACTGCAGCTGATGGAGGATAAAGCAGCCATGATCAGTATCATCTGGTTCACTTGAGGTACAATTATGGTAGCTCAATGCGCACAAATGCCTGTTTCTAAATCATGTGTCATGCAACACAGTGCTGCACCATGGTGCTATATGATCCAAAATGTGTCCAAAATCTGGTATCAGAACATAAATATCATATGACTCAATCCAAACTATTTATGCATAGCTTGAGCCGCTAGGTGGGGACAGTGCAGTGCATAGAGGAAGTGATTCACAGACATCAGTGCTATCTGAACTGATATACGTTCCTATCATCTTAAATGCCCCATTTTTCTGCAGTATAAAGATATGCTGATATCTTCAACAAGACTGTTTTCAGACCTACAAATAAAATTTAGGGAAATTAGATTAAAAATGCTGTGGACATGGAGTGTTAGAGTGATGAGGAAGGATAACTAGGTTGTTAAGGTACCTACTGCACCTTTGCGATGTCTGTGATGCCTATTAAGGAGAAGAAGGGTCACTCTGTAGTTGTTGGGTTTACAACCAAGGCTGGGTCATATACAGTTATGTCACCTCAAACATGGAATAGACAGTAGTGGTGGCATAGGACACACATGTCAAGATGTATGGACACACAGGTGTCCAGACACCCTCATATGTCACATGCAAGGCTATTACACAGCTGTGTGGCAAAGTTGTGTATACCTACAGAAAGATGTCATGTCCATAGGAAAATGCATGGGATATCATGGAATATGAGGTGGATGATTGCCATGGCTCTACATACCTGAATGGTAACACAACCATATGCTGGGGGAAGACACTGTAAAATTGGTGAATCCAGCTGATATTGCGGTAAATACAGTTGGGAGGCCATGGTCATTAGCACACAAACACCTGGCTTAACCTAACATATACACATATACTAAATGGCATTTTATCTGCAGGTATACAGGTACTGCTATGGCCACCATGGGAAGAAATGTCTAGAAGTTGTTCACAAGTTAGGAGACTGATGTGCTACTGTGGGCCCTCTCTATGCATGCTATGTGACAACTGGCCACTGGTAATGCAAATCAGCAGGTCAGGGACAAGAGTTGGAAGGACATGGGCATGATGTAAATGCTATGAGCAACCAGAACAGGCTCCTACAACAAGCGCAAAGAAGGGCCGGTACAAAACAAATATCTCAAGACATCACAGTGGACTGTACCACCAGAGGGGAATGGTCCACCAACACTGAAGCAGCTAACAGAGGTGCAGGAGTTTTTGGTGTTACTCTCTCTTGGCAGGAGGGACAGTCCTCATACCATGCATTCAATATGGGGACCACCACTTTGATGAGCATACCCACCACAAGGAGAGATACAGGGGAGTCTGGCACTTTAATGAATTGTGTACTCTTCCTAATATGCAACACTTAGAATAAAGTAACAAATATTCAGCTCAGTGATCCAAGTGCAGACAGTTACTATGCTCACCACTGTGGAGTTGGTGAGTGTGCTATACAGCATGCATGATGACATTCTCCAATGGAACAGTGTCCTGGTGTATCAAACCAATAAGGTAATAATACTACTGAGGTCAGTGGTGGCAAATGTTACCTCCATAGGTGCATCCATGCCACACATTATAACTGACATTCGGTTTACCTGTTCTGGGTGTGCGTCTGTGACCATGGGAGTGTCCTGACACAAAGAGGATATGCATAGGACATCACATCAAGGAATACATATCACTGTAAAATGAAAGTTGCATACTAAGCATAACATTAGATATATGTTGTTGTCATCCTTCCATCTCAGTGACTGAGTATATCAGATTTAAGACCTGCAACATTTAGAGTCTTGGATCCAGGGCTTAGGCTCCACCCCCTGTCCATAATTCCCTCTGTCCTCACAGTTCCTCATATAAAGTTTGCCCACCTTTACCAAAGATTCTTACCTATACCAAACGAAAAAACAAAGGATACCAGAGATAAACAATGACAAAGTGCCTGACTAAAAATGACAAGCCTCCAGTACAGTCAATCAGGAGCCATATATGTGGCAATTTGGAAGGGCGATTGAAGGAGCGAAGGCTAAAATGGATGGAAGAAAACAACACAGATCTAGCATTATGGTAAGTACATTACTTTTGTATGTGATGTTGTCTTTTATGTTCACCTCAAGTACTGGGACAGAGTCCACTACTACTAAAAACCCAGGGAGGCCTCATGGAAGGTTATTTCACAGAATATTGTAGCCTAGACTGCAGGTCCAACTTGGAATAAGAAACAAAGGTATGAAGAGTAGACCAAATAGCAACAGCACAAATGACATCAATGGGCATTCTACCAAAGAAAGCTGCAACTGTTCTAGTAAACATGGGAAATACAATTGGACAGCCATCCGGATAGTGTGACAATGGAAACACTATCTCTCAATTTAGTCTTAGAAAAGAGAAGGAAGAAAGAGTTGGTCATATTACCTGTAATTCTTGGTGTGATGTATATAGAATTGTAACTGGAAATGAATGCCCAACAAATGCAAGGTATAGTTACCTTTGTTTGAAAAATTAGGAAATAAAACAGACAAATTACTTGCCTGATTTAGGGTAGATTCTGAGGCCACCTCAGGAAAAAAGTTAGGATCAGTCTAAAATGAAACCTTATCTTTGCAAAAAATCAGATACAGCAGCTTGCATTACAGAGCTTGTAGTTCTGAGATTCTTTTGGCTGAGGTAACTGCCACTAAGAAAATCATATTGCAAGTAAGAAATTTGAGGCGCACTGAAGCAACAGGTTCAGAAAGAGAGTTGGTTACGGCCTGAAGCAAAATAGTAATATCCCAATGGAAGAAAGGATCTCAACAGTGGTCTAAGAAGGAACGCCCCTTGTAAATAAGCCTTGGATATCTTCAAGAAAGCAACAGGAGTATGATTTCTCCCACATGAAAATTTTAAATAGCTGTCATGTAGATCTCAATGGTGGAAAATCTCACATCTTCATGAATCAGATTCATCCAAAATTTTGAAATAGAAGATATGGGAGCTGAGATAAAATCTAGACCCTTGGACGAAGCCCAAATGGAAAATATTTTCCATTTACTTTTATAGACTTTTCTAGTAGCTGAGTTTTTGAAAGGAAGAAAGAAGATGAAGCACAGCGGAAGAAAGACTGGAATTTCTGTCTGTCTCTGTGAGTGGAGAAAGCAAGTGGTCAGCTTTATAGCTTTGATGTCTGGGTAAGGCTGGCCAGATGGATGAGAAACCAGATGTGAAAGGGGATACAGCACCCAGTGAGGGTGCATCAGATGAGTTTGTAGAAAAGGCAACCATATCTGTCAAGGTCAAAAGGGAGAGATGAGGATCGCCTTTTGCCTTATACCAATTTGCTTTCTGAAGAAGAGGAAATGGCAGAAAAGTATACAGTAGACCGTGGGTCCAAGTGTGGGTTACAGCATCCATTGGTGACTCTCCTTCCTGAGAGGGACAGCAGAAAGATCACAGCAAGGTTGGCTCCAGTGGCTGAAGATCTTGGTAGCCACTGACTGACCGAGGGAGCGCTCATGAGGTAAAAAAACATACCTGGTCAGTTTGTCAGCTAATACACTGGACTTACATAGGTTGTGCATTGCCACTAGAGACTTCTGGGAAGACAATGCCACACCATCATAGCTTCTCAACAGAAAGGACATGATTGAGTTCCACCTTCATTTTTGATGTACCAGACTACTGACATATTGTCCGTCTGAACTGCGATCATACCCATGGGGAGCGCTTCCTGAAAGGCCTGTAATGTTAGGAAGACTTATCTCATCTTCAGTACACACATGTGAAGCTTAGCTTCTGACACTGTCCATGTGTCTTGGGCTGTATTTCCTTTGAAATGACTACCCACTCCAGGAGGGGACCACCCATAATAACTGTAGTCATGGAGATGGAAAAATAAATGACACCCTACAGGAAACAGAGGAAAAGTTAACCACCAAAAAAATATGCTGTCTTAAAATCATCATTAGATTGACTGGGAATTCCATGGGTTGATACAGCATGGACCATTGGACAGAGAGATTCCACTGCAGCACCCTCATGGAAAACTTGGAATGATAGACCAGAGTTATAGAAGTTGCCATTGAACCCAGTAAGTGAAAAAATATGGATACCTGTTGACACAGGAAAAAGACTCTGGAATCTGGGAGTTTGGCAATTTGAGAAGTGGTATCAAAATGGCATCCTATGAAAGCTATCATCTGGACGAAAGTCAACTCTGATTTCTCCATGTTGATTGTGATTCCTAACTGGAAGCATAACTGGATAAGGAGTCCTTGGCTTGAACAAGTAGATCCTTCATGGAAGTAGTTATGAGCCACTCATTTAAGTATGGGATCACCTGGAACACCGGCATACGGAGACATGCTGCAACCACTGCTATGCATTTGGGGAACATCTGGGGGCTGTGATGAGACCAAAGGGCAGTTCCCTGACTGCTAGTAGCTGGCTCCCAGCCAAAAATGGGGGAACCTCCTGGACTTCCTCACTATTTTGTTGTGATAGTAGGCATCCTGCAGCTCCACTGAGTACATCCAGTCATCCTTCCTCAACAGAGGTAAAATGGACTGAACCATGATCATACAGAATTTTGTCTGTTTACAAACTGGATCAGATGACTTTGGTTCAGAATAGGCCTGAGGTCCCATTTTTTCTTCAAAACCAAATGGAATCTCAAGTAGACACCAGACACTTGCTGACTTGATAGAACCTCCTGGATAATTAATTTATTTAGCAGCTTTAAGACTTCCAATACTGCTACCTTCCTCTGACTGGGTGAAACATCAGGAAGTTTGCTTCTTTTGAGGTTAGAAAAACAAAGGGAATAATGTAGCCTCTGGTTATGATTTTCTGCACCCAAGAATCTTTTGTGAAATTTAACCAGACTTTGGGCTGCAGAGACAGGCACCCCCAAATGCCTCCAGAGTGCAGCAGTCAAGCAACTTTTCAGGAGTACTGAAAGAGTTTGTCAGCAAATGGTTTCAAAACCTTTGGTTCTGCAAGCCACCTCTGCCACAGGGGTGAGGTCCATTGAAATTGCCCCCCTCCCCCCAGTACCAAGGGAGGAGGTATCTCTCAAAGTGTCATGAGAAAAGCCCTCAGATTTACAGAACCATTGTCTTGTACCACACTTTTGGTTGCAGGAGAATGTCCTTTGAGGGGTGGAAAAATGGATGACCACAGCAGACAAGGTTTTACTCTCTTGTTCACTTCTGGTAATCATTTCTTTAACTGTGGCTCCAAAGATAATGGATCTATCATATGGGACATTCAAAAAAGGATGACTTGAAGTTCTCTGCAAAATCACAGAGATGCATCCAGGCATATTGACATAGAGCAATACCAGAGCCTGATGCTCTGGAAGTGTCATTAGCCACATTCAAAAAAGGTACATGGATACATTTGATATGGACTGTGGGATAGCCAGCTGTGAGTCCATGACCTTGCTGGCCTCTGTGAGCAAGGCAACAGAGAGGGATTTGGACAGTTCCTTAATAAAGTTTCTCTGCAATGTGATTAAGTGTGCTAACTAGCTCAGTGCACATGACCCAAACATCACTGAAGCAGTAGTCCATTTTCTGAACATGTCCAAGGCCCTAGACTTCTTTGTCAGGGGGGGTGGACAGTTTAACACTTTTCAGACAGCTCCTTCTTAGTGGCCACCAAAAACATAACTGCAAAGGCATCTACAGCAGGACTGTTGCTCCAGTGCAGTCTGTCTTTTGTGGAAACCAAGATCTTAGCATGACTCAACAAGAAGCATTAATAGAACTCAAGTCTAATACCAATATTGTTATTACACCAGCGGATAAGGGGGGAGCCATTGCGGTCATGGATTTTGACACCTATAATAATGAAGCTCGGAGACAGCTGGACAACCATATGTATTATATGCCCATGCCACTGGCCCCTACCAACACATTTAAACATCAGATTGATGATTTCATCCAATTGGCTGTAGATGAGGGGATTATATCCAATAATACTGCTAAACATCTAACTATAGCAGATCCATTTATACTTCCTACCTAAAATTCACAAATCTCTATCAAATCCGCCGGGAAGACCTATTGTTTCACGTAGGGGATCATTGACGGAACCTTTGGCCGTGTTTTTGACACAATATCTCAAACCTTTGTTACCTTTGGTGAGATCTCATATCCGTGATACTACCGAGTTTTTGCAAATCACATCAGATGTTCAGGTTGAACCCCATTTGCTTCTTTGCACATTGGATGTAGTTTCCTTATATACCAACATTCCTCATTGGGCTGGCCTTTTGGCGGTGGAACACTGGTTGGGAGTTTCCCAATTATATCCCCCTGGATTTAACACATTATTAGTGGTTATGACGGAACATGTCCTGACAAAAAATGTTTATTATTACCAGGACAAATGCTACTGGCAAACCAAGGGTATGGCTATGAGGGCATCTTTTGCCCCCATATATGCTGATTTGTTTATGGCCTTTATAGAACAGCTAATATATGATCCCTTACATAATATCTATTTGCCAGAAATGGACATCTGGCAATGATACCTGGATGACTGTTGGCTTGTATGGAGAGGGGGTTTGGAGTATTTACAGGAATTTGTTGAATACCTCAATGGGAACAAATGGGGTATTGAGTTTACCTGTACACAAGATCCTAATCATATTACTTTTTTGGATGTTCTCATAACCAAAAACAGTGATGGGTCTTTGGATACACAGGTTTTCTGCAAATTTCCTGAATACAACTCCCTGTTACATGCCAGCAGCCATCACCTGCCACATGTCATCCAGAATATACAGCAATCTCAGTTCATGAGAATAAAATGCATTTGCTCTGATAGTGACAATCATAACCATCATAAGAGAGATATGGTCAGGAGATTTAAGGAACGTGAATACAAATCTGGAGTGATTACTATGGCATGCAGGGAGGTGAGTGGTATGGACAGACAGGAGCTGTTACGATATAAAGACAAATCTACTTTTGAACTAGCTCCCATCAGAATGATCACCACCTATGGTCGTAACAACAATGTTTTTTGTGAGGTTGTACAACAGAACTGGAACATCTTACAAGCAGATGATAAGATTAGGGCGTTTATTGGTGACAAATGTCATTTTGGTTTCAGGAGGGGTAGGTCTTTGGCATCCCACTTTAATCATTACAAGGTCGCAACCCAGATGGTTACCCCTTTTCAACAATCCACCTTAATGGGAGATGTCCTTCAGGTTATAGTTGTGGCCATTGTGCGCACTGTAATAGGCTCAAGCAGACAAAAACCTTCAGTAGTCATAATACTAGCTATGTTTATGACATAAAATTTTTTGCTAATTGTTCATCTGATTGGGTCATATATCTAGCCACCTGTTCATGTTTGGCCTTTTATATGGGCCAGACATCCAGGCCGGTGAAGTTCAGAATCAGTCAGCATATGAGTGACATTAAATTTAAAAAGCTTACTAATGCACTATATAAACATGTGGTCACACATCCTTCAGCATCATTTAGATTTACGGTCATTGATATCCGATATCTGGCTGGTACAATATACTTAATAATAAAGAAAAAAGATGGATAATTAAACTAGGGGGTTTGATTCCCCCTGGATTGAATGAGCAATTGTGAGCAGCCAATGAGTTATCTTTGTTGTAAATGGGTGTGTGCATATAAGGAGTGCTTAGTTTCATTTTTAGTTACACTGAGGAAGGCTTTTTATTTATGCCAAAACTGGTCTCTATGTGTTAACTTTCTAATAAAGTTACACCTTAAACACCTTTTGTGCTGGCTTTCTTACTTGCAGGTTTTTATGGTATAGGCTCCACCACATCCAGCTCCTTCCATGCCTGCTGCAAAACCAATATAATGAGCTGGTTGGCAGGAGGGACCACCCAGGAAGTTGATGGGCCAGCTCTGAAAACCTCAAGGAATACTGATTCATCCAGGTGTGTGCATCAGTGAGTTATCTACCTTGATGTTGAAATAGCTCCAGTATGTCTCCAATGGAGATGTCTTTCAAAGATGATCTTGGGGAACCCTGTCCTTCTTCATAGTCAGTACCTTTAGTGAGGGACTCGGAGGAGTCCAGGTACGTCTTCCTGCAAGAATACTTCCTATGCCCCTCCATGGTGCTGGACTGCTTGGAAAGCTTAGAAGCTGAAATGGAACTCACCTCACATGTTTCCTCAAGACTTAAGGGAACTGGCTGTCCTGGTTGCACAGAATGAAATGAAGAGGAGACTGAAGCCAGACCGAATCAGTGGAGCCAAGTGTGAGTGGGAGACCTTTTCTCTAGTCCTAGACAGAAACCCTTCAAATTTTTTAAAGGCTGAAGTCGACGAATAATCATAAGAAGGACACCTGGGATCAAGAAAACCTGAAACAGGGATCTACCTCAGCTATGAGGCATACACTGGGGCTGAGCTGTCCAGAACCAATGCCCCTGAGGGGAGCATGGATCTTAAATTCTCAGAATCAACCCTGATGCCATGACCCATGCCAGCCTCTTGGTTCCGAGACCTCTCGAGATCCAATGCTCTTGGAATTGATCAGGTAATAAATACTGTTGGAGATTAAGCCAACCAAGGTACCAGCTCTGACATAGGCATCCTACAGGAAACACATGGCTCCCTGATCACCAGATACAAAGGTCAAATCAGAAAAGGAGAAACTAGAAGAAGGGTTGTTGCGACAGGACCTGCTCTTCCATATGGAAGGTGAATGGAGGAGTCCCTGATGGATCTGAGTCCTCAGAAACTTCCCTATCATCCTGTCAATGTCAACTTCTGAAAGACTCCTTGATGACCACATAAACATGAAGTAAGAGGCTGCTGAAGGGGGCCAGGAGAAGAAAGGGTGAATAGAACATGAGGGCTAGCTGGCTCTGTAGAAAATCATGGAGGAGGAGTGGGCGACTGGATCCTTATCGGTTCTGAGAGAGGAATCATATCCAATTATCTCTGAACCTTAATAGTTGAAGCAGAAGGTCTTGAAGGGTCAGGAGATCCCTTTTTTGACTTGCATTTTTCTTTTTCTTTGTCCTTCTCCTTTTGTTTGTCTTCATCTTTATCCTTGTCATTTTCCTTAACTGCTTTTGGCCCATCCCCAAACTTCTTGCTTATGGGGGGATCCAGAAGCAGAGGGGGTCAATTCTTCTCCTGTAGCAGGGAGAAGGCCCTTCAACACAAGCTTATTGCAATGATCAGTGAGGGCCCTTGCCCCAAAAGAACACAGCAATCCTCATCAAGATGCAATAGATGCCCTCAGGCAGCAGATGACCTGAAAATGAGGATCCTGGGGAGGGGGATATTTTGCCCACAAGTGGTACACTTTTTAAACTCCAAAACCTTGACAAACATTATGAGATTCTTCCAATACTGTGAACAAAAAAGAAAAGCAAGCTAACAAAACACACATGCACTTTAAACCCAATTTGAAATACGTAAGGAAAAAAAAATTATCCAAGTTCTGCTGTAGTGGTTGTTAGTAATAATAGCAACACCAATAATTTGCAAAGGTATAACTAGCACTGCAACTACTATCTAAATAACTTTTTATTTGAGTAGAGGGAAGGGAAGGTGGGAAAGAAAAAACTGCAATAAAGTTAAAAAGTGAAAAGGGGTAAACTAGAAAATGAAACAAGTCCTAGTGGAAGAAATTACCACTAAAACTACTACAATTCACTAAAGACAGAAAAAATTACACTTATGTTGCCAAAAAGATTATCTAATGCACTGACTCCAGGGACTGAGTCTGAATCTAATTAGCGGCAAATGAGATCTGAGCAGCTGTGAGGACAGTAGAAAATTATGGGTAGGGGGAAGAGCCTGAGCTCTGGATCCAAGAGTTTAAAAGTTGCCAGTCTTAGATTCAATCGAATACAATTTACCCAACAGTTAAGGCACATGAAAAAGACAACAGATCACACTACTGATGTCACGTGCTGGCACATGGCATGGCACACCTGTTGGTGGACAGTGGCATGTGTCAGGCTCTACCCATGGATTGCCTCCGCAGGATGTCCCAGCAAGGTCTTGTAGTTCTACCCTATTCCAGCCGCAAGACAGATCCAGCACAGACAGGGTCAGACAGCATGGTGGGTACTGGCACTAATTATGTAGTGGCACCCTAACCCTCTCATTGAAGGATATAATTGCTGACAGAGAACAGTGGATGCAAAGAATTTTCACACAGAAGTAACCCAACACTGTAAATGGAAAATGTGATCACACTGAACCCACAATCACAGAGTATGAAGCTACCAAGCTCATCTTCCATGACTCTATCCTACAATGTGGAATAGGGTCATCTCCCATGCTCCTATCCCACACTCTTGTGTTACAGTCAACTGTCACTTTTTCCCACCACCAACTGTCCAGGTGACAATGACTGTCCTCTTCACCTCCTAACCTGTGTGGGGATGTTGAGATCAGATGGACACTGTGGCCAGACCCTGCTCTACCTTGCATAGCCTGAATCCGCCACAACATGCATCATATTTTTCTGTACTGCCTGTGTCATGGTCCATAGTTGTGTACCAAATGCCACTGCTTTGCCACTGCTGCACTGTACTGTACCTGTTCATGCCTTGGCACACTCAGCAAATATTTTGCTGCATATCTCAGGACTATACTGTTTTGTCACACTGGATGTGATTAAATAGTGCAATCTCTCCTTCAGAAGTCCAAATTGATGTTTCAAGATGTTTTGGGTTTGGCCTTGATTGTGTTGTATGTTATTTCCTCCACAGCATATGGGTTTTTAACAGGGAGGGGCCATCACCCCATAGCTCTAGGGCATATCTGACAAAAGCTACAACCCAAAACACCACATTATATGTGACCTGCTTCCAGCATGCATAATAGTGTTATGTAATATACAGTCCAGTCTGTCTGCAATGTATGAGTACTTACTGACCAGGTGGCCCCTTGGGAAGTCCCCCTCACAGGAATCTTTGGTATAGGTCAGACAGATACCAAATATGTGAATTATTTGAACTACCTGGGTGGTGTCAGACACATTATAGATAATGCTCTGAGTGGTTCAGAGAGTAGTAGCCCTTCCAATTTTCTCATCTTTGTACGTCTAGACCAAGTGGTGCCTTAACAGCAATATGAGTGCAATTCATGGTACCCAAGACATCAGGGAAGTGTGCAATCTTATAGATTACAGGCATGGTGTTGATTCATTCTTCTGTTACCCTTGAGAAGCAGATATGCTCCTTTACATGTTATACAATAATGTTGAGGAATTATTTAAACATTCACAAAGTGGATGCCTATGATATACCTAATGTATTCCACTGTAGGTCACTAGAAAGTCTTTGTGGTTGGGTTGGTCACTGCTACACATATCTTTTATGTCCACAGAAATAGGCATAGCAAGCTTGCCCTTTGATTCTGCTTGTGGCTACACAGTTTGACTAGGTCCAATAATGCATCCTTGTCTCTTCTGACTTGATCAATAATGTGTTAGTCTGTAAGACTCTGGTGTGTGAGTTGCTCCCTTTATCTTTCTAACTATTGTGGGCAGCTGCAGTGAAAAGCATTACCAGCACTTACTCCAATGGCAACTAAAAACATGTTGTTGAGCTACTGATGCTGCTGTGCCTTACATGCCTCCAATCATGTTCTCCATAAATCTTGGTATTCAAAATGGGTGGGTATTGGCATGCAGGACTGACATTGCATATGTCTCTGAATCAGCTGTCATCTTGTTCTCCAGCATTTGAGTATTCTATGTTGCTCATCTGCATGGGTTTTCTCATTTACATGTCATTATGTAATCTGTAATTATTTGCATGTGCTGTATACTGCATAGTTTTGATCATTGTGCTTCTACATGTTGGTGGCTTTAAATTCCCCACATTTGGTTATGGCCATTTCAAACATTATTTTGCACTGCTCCTTTATGAATCTCAGACAATTATTCTCAATCTGTTCCATGACATGGTTGCTACGGACAGGAATACAGGCCTTTAGTCCCTCCACTATTTATTTATTTCAATTTGTTAACCAGGTAATCAAACTGGTCCAAAGACCCTTTTCAGCCATGACCCAGGCAAAAGGCAGATACACAAATACATACAGGGAAAATAAGACATCCATTTAGTTTAGAACTAAAAACAGATATAAACTTTACATATGAAGCCATCCATCCAGTACAGGATTAATAAGAATATATAAGATGTACATATTTTAAACAGATAGCAGTGTGAGTCTTGCCTCTAGATGATTGCCCCTGTTGAAGTGACACCCCGACCCTATGTGCAAAAATGGGAAAAGGAGTTGTTGATGGATGGATGTATACATGAACAGTCATTGCATACACTGCAGAATTTAAATAATTGAGGTTAATCAAAATGTGTAAGTTGTGCACAAAGTGAAGAACAGTAATCAGTAATAAAGGAACAAACAGCTGAAGAGTTACTTACATATATACAGAAAATATATTTGCTGTTCAAGCAGAGTTATTTAATGTCTCTTAACCAAATAAGAGAGCTGGTCCAAGGACCCTTTTCAGCCATGACTGAAGTCAACAGACAGTAATAATATACATACAGTAAAAAAGTTTTACAGTAACATGGACATTCATTGAAAATAGAAAGCATAAAGTTTAACAAACAATTTTAAAAATACAGCAAGTAATATATATAACATTTTTTAAAAATACATCAAGTAATACATATCATTATGATATAAATAATGCAATGAATAATACATCGTAAAAAGGTTTAAGTAATGTTTTGAGAAATAAGAAGCATGTAGAATGCTGCCAGTTTACCCATTATCCTTAAAGCAAGTAGATTTATTTGACTTAGGTAGGTGAGACTGTAGGTTTTCTTTAAATGATGAGAGGATGGAATCCAAATCTACCTTGGGTTTACAACAAATATGTTTTATTGCTTTGGATTATGACAAACATCTGTCATGCTCATTTAAAATGTGCACTGTCAGCTTCAGAACAATAAGGTCACTGACTCCCCAGAATGTTACCCTCCTTTGTATTATCATCTAGACCCAGTGCCTTCCAGTGACGACTTTCCAATAGTAATGGAAACTTAACCAAACTGATTTTATAACATACATGCTTTACTATCTCTCAGGAGGAACTTCTGATACCTCTTCAGTGACAGTACCCTTACCTGTATTTATGGTACACTGCCACCAATCCAACTGCTTGCTGATCTGATAGCATAACCTAAATTACTGATCACCATTTTAATCACCTGTCCAATATTACATTATGGTAGCCGAAGGCCAAACATTCATTTATTTTCAAAATAACTGATATACAAGCATACTAATGCTGTGAGGGTGCCATTCTCTAGGCAAATAAGACATCAGCCACAATCTCTGTCAAATGAACAAATGAAAAGTATTCACTTTTAGAAAAGTATCTGATTACACATAAAGAACAGCATTTTAGTTTCATAAAGAAAGGAAAATAAAATTATTTCATGTATGATAATCTAACGACAGAAAAATATGTTACTATATCTGTAGTTATTTTCAAGTACTTACAGTTGATGACTTAAGATTCAGGATGTAAACAAAGTAGAAATCTATCTTCCAAGCTTTTCAATATAGCTGCCTCTGCCAATTAGAATTTCTCAAAGTCCAAGTAACATTTCAGACAAAAAGGAGGAAAAATAGGACAGCGGTATCATTACTTAAGTACACTCATTAATGGTTAGAGATATTTCAGAAACAAAGTGAATCAATCATTCCTTTTGAAACAAGCTGCACAATATTCAGGCAGTTCAGTTCCATGATGATGTAATACAACTTCTGAATGAAGCCGTGAGTAAACAACTATAATGATTTCATATAACTAAATGTAGACAGTTCTAAATTCTATGTCTCTAATGAAATACATAATCTGTTTTACATTTTTAAATCCAAGACATCACATGTATCACCTGAAAATGGTACTATAAAATTCTATCTTGATTTCTACCCATTTACTTAAACTTCCTGTAACATCAACATGTGCGGTCAAAACCACTACCTTTTAGTTTCAGGATGAAAGGGTAATATTCCTAATTTTGAATAAGTTCTAAAATAGTCCTAATTGCTTCCAATGTGCTTTACGGTGTCTCCATTTTCTCTATCTTGTTTCTTACATTACTTAGTATTTGTTCAAGTTTTATATCATCTCGTAGGCCTTCCTTCTTTATTACATGATCTGTAAATGGTAAACAAAAGGACTCCCAGTGAAGAGCCTTCAGGTATGCTCAGTTTGCTAATCATTATTTCTATACTGCATAATGTCATACCTTTCATTCACATATTTTATGCTTTCTCGTGTGGCTATGCTATGGTATAATCAACTCAACCAATCCAATGTGCTGATTGTTATCAACAACTTATACCTTACTAATCCAAAAGCATTTGTCATGTCCAAATGCAAGACATGCATTGATGAACAGTACGTCACTCACTGCTAGTACTGACACAAAAATAACATTTATTTGATTAAGTGAGCTAGGTGTTTCGTTCCTAAACTCAAGCTGTTTTACATCTGACCAGTTTACCTACATTCCTGGGATTCAGAAACATGCTTAGCACAATTGCTATATGTTTTCCCAATGTATAACTGACAGTGCAATGTGACCCAAAGATAATTATCAGTTACACCGGTGGAATTTCATTACTCATGCTGCTGTTAATTAGAAAACCTGCCCATGGTATTGATAGGCCCTATGCAGAAAGACAGAATATCTCAATTGAGGTTAGGAATGATGCGGAAAATAACAGGAAAGCAACTGATATGTATGAACCTAAGCTCCTTCACATGCACTATGTTACAACAGTAGAGGAAAGTCTGTTAGCCTCATTAAAGGGTCGACAACAAATGTCTCTTTTGTTTTTGACCACTAAAATGGATGGAAATTAGTATATAGGAAAGTAGGAAAAATGGAGCATCAAGCAGAGGAGCACACATAAGGAAAACAGGGAAGATAATACTGGGAGTGAGGAGGGGAAGAAGTGTGTGTGTATATGTGTGTGTGTGTGTGTGTGTGTGTGTGTGTGTGTGTGTGTTGTATATATATTTTTTTTATAAGGAAAGTTAGGGAAGGATTTAAGGGAAAGATGAGGGATGGAAAGAGAGTGAGGTCTACAAGCAGGGTCACATGAAGAAACATAAAGCAGAAACAAAGACCTGTGAGAGAAGTGCTGACATACTTTGGGGGGGGATGCTGGAATTATAGCCACATGAACAAAGGGAGGAGAGTGATGAGGAGGAGATTTAGACAACAATTAGGGAACGTCAAAGACACACAAGGAAGGGAAACAGCAAGATATGGGCATACCCTTCCGAACTGCACTGCCTGTGCAATACCAAGGGAAAGGTTAGTCAGCATACTGATCACCCTCCCTATTGGACCTTGCCTGAGGTGGTGAAAGCAGAGACACGCAGTGGTGTGACTCTGAAAGACACATGAGGACCTTCTCCAAGTAACCAATGAAGGCTTCCATCCACTGGACAATCAGCTCCCTCATCACCTTAACCAGCTCCCTCTACTTGAAAAATTGTGCATGCCTGGAAGTGCTACTAGGGAGAACAATGCACTCTCCTCCAGTAAGCAACTACCAGAGACCACAGCAGAGGCCTTCTGCCTGCTGTCCACAATGCATAATGGGGAGGCAGGCTGGAGCCAGATAGAGTGGACACAAGGGAAGGCAGAGACTGGTGATGTGGGCTGTGCCACTGGTACTGCTTTAGTGAATGCTGTAGAAAATGCCAAGATAAATGAAGAAAAATAAAACAACAAAGAAAAAAATAAAAGGTTTACAAAACAATAAAACAAAGGATAGTGACAAAGGGAGGCATGGGAGAGAGAGAAAAAGTCATTACTTATACATATAACAGGTATCACCTGTAAGATTATAACACAGGTGTATAATAGACAAGCAAGAAATATGCAGGGGTTTATGGCAGATTACTACCTACATATATAATATTATGGCTCTATGCTAGGATGTCTCAAAAACTGTAAATCCCTTCAGTGGTGAACCAAATGAGCAGACAACGAACCAGTACAGCTGTTCAGCAAGATGCTTTAATATTAAGTTCTTTCGTCTCTTAAAATAAGAAACTTCTTCAGAATAACAAACATTACACAACCAACATTTAAATACCCCTTCTAAACATAGTTTCACCAATCATACTGAACATCATAAAATTCTAAAAGGCCCCTTAAAGGACCACATCAAAATAAAAAATCCCTAAATAAACACCATACAAATATACAACTATAAAGAAAATAAAAATATAAATATTATAAACACTCAAATCTCTAAATTTTTATTTAGTGTGGTTGAGCAGGTCGGTAGGGATCAAAGGGGCTTTGCTATTAGTGAACATCTTAATAAATGTGAGCTTAAATGGCAATTGTTACTTAATGCAGTAAAAGCCCTAGGTATTAACGAAGTTTACTCTATAAATTGCTTGTTAAAGTTGAAGCATTTAAAGATTCTTCTATCATATTGCCATATGGGCACAGACTCATTGTCAAGTTCATCATCCTTGGACAGTGCTGCATCCAGAGAGGTTTTGGAAGGATTGGAAAACAATCTATATAAGTTGAAGTGCTTGCAGTAGCAGTGCTTACATTTGGAGGCATATCTGTTTCACCGTGTTATACCAAGAGGACTGAGGATTGTTAAAATGCTGACCTTTGGTGAGCTATACACTGATTTGTTATCCAAATGGCAGCAAATGAATCCTGAACACAGTTTTAATTATATACGTCTGTTAATTGATTTTTTCAGACCTCATGAAAGTGAACTGTTAAACAGCACTGAACTCAAGAAGCAGCATGTCCCTCTACGGAGGCATGTCTCATAGCCCTTGATGAGGTTATTGATAATGTAACAGCCTATGAGACTCGCCTCAAGGCACAGAAAACTAAGAAATTAGGATGTGACATATCAGATTTTAAACATGCCCATGTTTTTACTTGGCCTAAATCTAATGATATTGACAACAAACCTGAGGTTGTGTTGGATTTAGACAAGGAGTCGGAGAAAGCAGGAAGTGCAGAACAAGCCACTTAAACTATTACCAGCATGAATGACTCTTTTCGCACACCTCCACAAACACCCCTTTTGATGGGTTAACAAGCGGGTGGGACATCGAATGTACAGCAACCAGATGTTAGAAAGAAAATTCATGCCCCTCAACAGTTTTTTTCCGAGCTGTGCTTACCATTACTGGTCAAACAGGTGAAACTGAACAACAGTATGTTTTGTGTGTGTGTGTGTGTGTGTGTGTGTGTGTGTGTGTGTGTGTGTGTGTGTGTGTGTGTGTGTGTATATATATATATATATATATATATATATATTTTTTTTTTTTTTTTTGAGAAGGAAAGTTAGGGAAGGATTTAAGGGAAAGATGAGGGAGAAAGCAGAGATGACAACAATTAGAGGAGTCACAGTCTACAACTGTGAAGCGGATTTAGAGAAGAATGTCGAGTCCGTAATTTTTAATATATCGAGTAAAACTTTAAATGAAATACAAGTTTCTCTAGTTGAACATGGTCTCACATTCACACCGGCACAATCTTCTGATTTCTGTGATGTGGTCATTAATCTGAGGTTATTTAGCAGAAATGTTATGCTAAGAATGCTTTTTCCACAAGATACAGGTCATTCTTTTAGAAAACCTAGTGTTTTACAACCTGTATTGGATCCAGTGTAAGAATTATTCTGCAGAAAATGTGAGCAGGGCTTGTTTAATTTATTTTTAGTGCCTGGTGCTTTGAAAATAATTTTTTTTAACTTGAAAGAGGGTGAGAGACAAGCACTTAAGGATTTGCAGAATGATGCTACCCTGATGATAAAAACCTGCTGATAAGGGGGGGGGGGTGCGGTTGTTGTTATGGACCATCAGTTCTATAAAAATTCCATCTATGCTATGTTATCTGATGAGACTGTATATAAACGGATCTCTGGTAGTTACATTGATACTTTTTGGCATTTGATTCTGTATAGATAATTTCTTGATAAACTGTGGAATTTTCATGTTATCTTATTGTCATCCTGTTACACCCGCTTTTCAAGGACTACCTAAGATATACAAAAACATTCAGTGTTCACCATTTAGACTGATTGTTTCAGGGAGTGTGAGTGACATAATCCTGTTCCATTTTATGTTGATAAACAGCTATGCAATGTTTTAGATGGGGTGAGCATTGTTCTGAGGGACACAAAGCAATTTTTAAAAGATCTGTATGCTTTTGTAAGAAAATTATGTTGATTTGAGTGATTGATGGTAACATTGGATGAGGAATCACTCCTTACAAATATCCTTAATTTTGATGGGATTGACACAACTAAACATTTTCTTGTGATAAACAGTGAATATGACATCAAACACATAGATTTGATTTGTTTATTTTGGAAGTTGTCCTAGAGAACAATATTTTTATGCTTGATAGTGGGCATTATATTCAGAAGACTGGCATAGCTATGGTTACTTCTTATCCCAATAGCTATGCCAATATGGTTTTAGCTTTCCAGGAACATCAATATGTTTTAAGGGATAATGAATATATTAATTGTGTTATATTTTATAAAAGGTTTGTTGATGACATATATTTGTTATAGAAAGGAAACGAAGGACAGCGGAGACGTTTTGTTTCCTATTTACATTCTACAATGCCTTTTTTGAGATTTACTAGTAATTATTCCAGTGAACAGATTGCATTTTTAAATGTCACCATATGTAAGAACAGTGAAGGTGTGCTTACAACTATTCTATATAGGAAATCATGTAGGAAGAATACAGTTCTCCAACATAGTAGTATGCATACACTTTATATTTATAGAAACACTCTTAGATGTCAGGGAATGAGGATATCACATTTAAATAATTCAGATGAGGGCTTTACCGGAGATCTGACCTCTTTACAAAAATATTTCAGAAATAGGGACTATAAACATAAAGAGGTAGAAGAAATGTGTGAAGAAGTACAACATTTGAGATTAAATATTGTCAAACCATATTTCTCTGACAATTACAGTAAAGGACTTGGCAATACCATTAATAGTGTAAATTTAGAGGCTCGTACAGTAGATCTGTTCCTTTAACATTGTCTTATGCCAGTGACATAGAACAGATATGTGCTGTTGTCAAGTCCATTTGACAATAAATGACCATATAAAGGATATAGTAAGAAAGAAACCCTATGTCACATATAAGAATAAGAAGTTCCTTAAATGGAAAACAGGCCACTGGCAAGAGAGACACAGCCTCTGACATAGCCATTGTGAAGCCTGCAGTGGCTAAAGAGGAGCAGTACTTGCTTGGGCAGTCCACTCTAGTCAGAGATTAAGGAGGAACCCCATTCCAAATACCTTTGGCCAGGCTTCACCTTGACTGGAAGGGTGGAAAAGGAAGCAAGGAATTAGGTGTGTTTGAGGATATCCCTGCAGATGTCTTGATAGGGAATGATTTTGATAATGCAGTACCTAGTGTGCATGCAGTCAGGCTTGGAGACAGGCAAGTGGGTCTGGTAGCCTGGGAGAGACCCAGGCAGACCCCACACCTGAAGCTGGGGCTGGTGATGTGTTTATTTCAGGGAGGAAGCTACCCTGTAGCAGAGATCCTGAAGGTTAGCCACAGCTGCTGATTGGTACTAATGTTCCTTCAGACAGAGTGACTGCAAAGGCAGAAGTGAGTGGTAGTACCCAGGCTGACAGTGAGGCACCGCTGTCAGAAGATACCAGGCATTCTGTGTAAGGGGAGCTGAAAAGGGTCACAACAGTTGAGATGAGATAGGCTCAGTTACTAGACCCTATTTTGCCATTATATGTAGTATGTTTGTTAAATAAACCTTTTTGTCAACGAGCAATTCTTACGTGCTGGCTCGTTCTTTTGAATTTTACCAGTTACTAGACCCTACATTACAAGGTTTGAGGAAGGCAACTAAGGAGGCACTTGATTCTTAAGAAAAAGGGGAGCCTGTATACTGGAACAAAAGGTTACTGTATACAGAGTGGACCCTTGAGGGAGGGCTAGAGGGTGAGGTAATACACCAGTTGGTAGTTCCCAGAGCCTACCATCTGGCACTTCTAGCCACAGCCTATGATATTTCTTTCGCATGTCATATGCCCATAAAGTGTACCAAGAGACGTATTATGCATAACTTTTATTGGCCTGGGATTGCAAGAGATGTAACATGGTACTGCAGAACCTGTGAGCAGTGCCAAAAAGTAGGCAAGGGAGGGGGCAAGATCAAAGCTCCTTTGATGCCTTTGCCTGTGACTGAGGAGCCATTTCAGAGGGCAACCATGGATATTGTGGAGCCTCTGGGTACCCCAAGTTCCACAGGAAAGCAATATATCCTAGTGGTAGTAGATTATGCTACTAGATACCCTGAGGTGGTGGCTCTGTCCTCCATCAAGACAGAGAAGGGGGCAAATGCTTTGTTAGATATTTACAGCAGAGTAGGTTTCCTGAGATAAATACTGACGGACAGAGGTGCCAATTTCATGTCAGACCTTCTGGCTTGTCTGTGGGAGTGCTGTGGGGTGAAGCACCTAAAGACTACTACGGGCACCGCAAAAACTTCAGTCCTATATTTATGGAAGGAAATTCACTGTGGTAACAGACCACAGTCCTTTAACATGGCTACATCGAGCCAACCAGCAAAATGCCAAGCTATTAAGATGGAGCCTGGGTTTGCAAGCCTATGACATGATAGTGCAGCACAGTAGTGGGGTCAGCAATACTAATGCAGATTGGTTCTCCAGACAGGGTATGGGTTAATGTGTTCCCAGAGAGGCTCATTTCTCTCAAGCAATATTCCTCCATAGTCACTTGAAAAACTAACTTGAGTCTTCAAAGGGGGGAGAGATGTGATGAGTGAGATAGTGCCAGCTGAGCCAGGGGGAGTAGGGCAGTGCATGTGTAACATATGCCAGCATAGCTAGCTGGAGTTTTGTAAAGAATTATATGTCATTTGAATATCAAACTGATTTGTACAGATGTTAGTGTTAAAAATGTATTTGTAAAGTTATTTGTGTTAAAAATGCATCAACAGTGGGTCCTGCTGGACAGAAAAGAAATATGCACATATGTCAGACTGTATTGTTGTAACTGATGAAATGTATATATTTTAACAGAGAATACTGGAAAGGAAGGGGTTAAGCTCAGCCCAGCTAACCTTAAGAAAATTAGCCTAAAATTAAATGACTTGGTTTAGACCATAAAGATTTTATCTCACAGGTTTAAATACAGCCAGATATGCAATGTCTGTGAAAAGCCTGGGCTGGGATCCTGCTTTATTGTCTTCAATGGTGAATTAATTGCTACCCTGGGGTGCAGGAAAATGGCTTGTTAGTTTCTGCAGAAAGGGTGGAAGTGTTGGAATTGTTTTACAGTTTCCAGATGCTGTAATAAATCTTAGCTAAAGTTCTATGTGTATATTGTGACACAGCAGTGCCAGATCCTGGCTTAGTTTCTAGTGAGGGCAGTGCCAGAACCACAGAGTCAGATGACCAGATGTGATGTCATTCTATAGCCAGCACTGAAATTGTGTTTGAATACTAGTGAGAAATGTGAGGTGTGCACTTCGGTTTTGGACCTGACAAGACACTCATCTACGTTTATCTTGCCTTGTTTTATTTAAGCAACTATGGAACAGTAATTCTTCAGTTAGTCAGAAAAATATAATGAGATTAGCTAAATGTTTTTTTTCTGTATCTGTCTGAGTCTTTTTATCAGTGCTGTTTTTATATTTCCTGTTACTGATACTCTGGTGTTTATTGCAAATAGATATTTAGTATTTTCATGTTTTTTTATTAAATATATCTAAACCTTTCATTGTGACACGCTTTAGAAAATATTTAACCATTCAGAGTACTTGCATTTATTTAGTGGCACTGTGGCTCCACATTCCTGAAAGTCTTGCAGATTGGTTAAACACTTCCATTTGTATAAGTATTAATCTTACTAAGTGTAATTGGGTAACCTTGTAAGAGCCTTAAAGTAGCTGGCATTGGGTGTTCTGTCGAGCAGAGCCACAGAAGTGATCCCCGGGGTGAATTTCCTATCTCACATCCAATCATCAAGATTTTTCTTGAAGAGTGCTAATGATGAGCTTTGTTTTATATAAATAGGTAGTTTGTTCCACAGTATGGGAAGTCTCTGGGACAGGAATCTATCCCTCCAGCATCTTCTGTTTATTGTGGTGACAAGGTTTAGGTCCCTAGAGCGTGTAGCTCAGAGGGATTGGGATTTCTTTAAATAGAGCATGTCCAACAGCTCTGGATTTGACATAGCTTTGTTGACATAGCTTTGTATGTTAGGCAGAGATCGCCTCTGAGCAGATGATATGCGACGGAGTAAAGCTGGAGTATTTTGAGACAGTCTGCATAGGGCATCTGTTTGAGGCCGGTAATCCTCTTTGTGAGGTATTTCTGTGGCCTTTCCAGTTGTTGTAGATGTCCTGTGAGGTACATACGAAAAGAGGCGCTGTATTCTATAATGGGTATAATGAGTGACGAGTAGAGGGGAACAATGACCAAATTTGTGGGTCACATTTGGATTGCACAGTTAGGCTTATAAGGGCCCTAGTGGTCGTTAACCTAGTATACACCTACTTACCTCTCAACTGTTCAGATTTTCGCAGAATGTCCATATTTTTGGTCCATTTTTCATAAAATTGTGGTTTTCTGGCAAATTACTGGTAAATCATGAAAGGCTGAAGTTAGAAAATAATGACAGACATTTGAGTTTCAGACTTCATACCCTTCAGAAAATTCATGCTAATGCAAAACCTGTTATTCTGTCAACTTTATAAGTTTGTAAGAGCAACAGTATTGAAAAATAGTCCCAATTTCTGAGGATTTGTGCCACTTTAATTTATGGCTTTGTCCAGATTTCTTGCTCTAATATGTTGAGAGGTATGTTAAATATTGTGATGGTAGGTTATATTAAAATTTTTTATAACCTTTCTGTGTATTTTAAACCACTAGGATTAATAACTGAAATTAACATTTTCCAAGTATATATCAAATCAAATTTTTATATTTATCAAATTATGAAGAGCGTTCTTTATTCTGAGTAAAAAAGATCTGTGTGATTGAGTATCTTTGGCAAGTAATATCATACCACCAAATCAGCAACATTACTGTTTGTAAGTATGACTTAACATATTGTAGCCTTATTGCGCGTTTCATAGCTAAGTGTTCGACGTGTTGACAGTTTCTTCCTTATTATCACTAGCACTGTCCCGCGTTTTAAATATGGAAGGTTGAGAGCTGTGCAATAGCATAGTATTACTGTAGAAAGGGAAAGAATACTAAAATGAAGCAAATCTTCCGGTGCAAGCAGCACGCGCCTTCCGCTTTAGTTGCTATAACAACATAAAACGCTATACATGTCGCCTGAGGATAATAAACTTTTCTTTTGGAAACTTTCAGAGCTTCAACAAGACACGCATTAAATTCCCGTGTTTAAGTAATTTCATTCAGATAAAGCAACAAAATAAATCAGTGAGTACTTTTTTACGGAAATGAATGGATCCTTAGAAACAGAGTGCAGTGTATTTATATATATTATTTGGTGAGCAGTGTTTAAAAACTCGAAACACTTTTTTTTTCACAAATCAGTGACTACTTTATTCGTGATCTATTATATGTGTGTGTGTGTGTTTGAGACTTGGCAACCTGGAAATTTACATCTGTTCAGCTGCAAAAGCCATGATGCACTTTGTGAAACTTATCTCACAACTGTTCGTCATTTTGAGTCTTAAAAACTGCATTCTGTGCATTAAAACAGTATGTCACACATTCATTGTTAAAATGTCTGTAATATTGCTTTAACAATACGCATAGTAAATGGTACTGAATATCACTAATTTATCAAGAAAAATATTTTTAAGTACGATATGAACTTCGAATAGCTCTCGACCAATCAGGAACAAATGTTTTTATTTTTCTTCTTATTTTTTCAAATATTTTTATTATGCAAGTCTATTTTTGGTATTTATTAAGTGTAATACACCTCAGTTTATCCAAAAGTCATCAGTTTTAGGAAGGGATTAAGAGGGACAGAGTTAAAATCTGAGTCAAAATCAGGGGCTTATGTAAAAATCAGAAACAGGTGAGAGAAATTAAGTAAGCAAGCAATAATGCCCAACAGGGTGTGTGTTATTGTGGAAATAACGCCAGCCAAGGGTTGTTCTTAGGCCAGACACTGCAAATGGAGGACCTCTACACCCCTGGAAGGGTGTTATTTCCACAATAACACACACCCAGGAGGGTATTAATGCGCTTAGAGAATGGGCTGTCTGTGTTTTATTCACTTATTTTTTATTATATATTCTTTATATATTTCTGATGTAAAATAGTTCATCCACCTAATGTTTCAAACTTGCTGTAGTATATGTTAGTGGTGTTGGAGGAAGCATTTTATTTTTGGTCCCTTACTCCTAAAACATTTGGTTTGTTAGCATTTATTTTTGGCCCCTTACTCCTAAATCATTTGGTTTGTTAGCAGTCATTGGAGATTTGAAGTTACTAAATAATGACATACATTTGAGTTTGAGTTTCATTTTCTTCAGAAAATCCATGCTAACAGAAATCCTTTATTTAAGCAGGTCTGTCATTTTATAAGAGCAATAATTAAAATCCTTTTCTATTTTTTAGCCTTTGTTCCACCTTTATTTTAGGCTCTATACAGATTTCTTCGGCTGAAAGGTCCAGAGGCATGCAAACCTCTTTACTGCTCCTGCTGCTGTCAGTAGTCATCTCACTTGCTCACTCACACTCTCTCTGTCAGGCACATCTCTGCTTCAGAAAATGCATGCTAACACAAATACCAACATTCAATAAAATATGTTCATATTATGAGCTTTTGCCCCCGTTTATTTTAGGCTTATCCAGTTTTCTTGAGCAAATCGTATACCATGCAATCACAGCCCTTAAGGCAAAATAACATACCCAACATATTAGTAATATCATACTATAAATAATGACTCTATAGTCAGGCACACTGATGTCCCACTCACTAGGCTGAATAAGGAGAAGGTTACTGTTAGCTGCCTGTCAGGTGCCAGGATCCACCACATAACACAAGCACTCAGGTCACTACAGAACAAGTACAAATATGACTCTGTCATTGTCCATGTTGGTGTGAATGACCTAAGCCGTACCTCCCTGGACTACATGAAAAGAGACATGGAAGAGCTCCCTGATTGCATAGCCCAGGCCGGTATGACCCTGACCCTGAGTAGCATCCTGCCCTCGCCAAGAATAATACAATGGTATAAAGAAAAAAATTATCAATTTTAAACAACTGGCTAACTTTCTGGAGTCATGCAAAGGGGATCCAGTGTCTGTCTGCCTGGGATGACATGCTCGACGAGCCATGCTGCTTTTCTAGAGACAACTTGCACCTGTCACCCTTAGGCTTTTGAATACTGGCCAAGGCACTTGCCATCCCCATAGTGCCTTTTTTAGGCAAGGCTCAAAAGACGAACCCACTGCCGTAAATAGCACAAGTAACAAAAAACTGAGGGTAACGCTACTCAATGCCAGAAGTCTAAACTTTAAAATGCACGCACTCGGGGCACTCCTCAATATGAAGTAAATTGATATATGTGCAGTAACGGAAACCTGGTTTAAGGCTCCAGAGAGCACCCCAAGCACTACCAGGCTACAACTCGTACCGTACATTTCGGCCACAGAACCTGGACCGAAATACAAAAGGCAGGGGAGTATCCATATTTGTCAAGGATACCCACACCTCCAGCTTAGTGGCACAGCACGATGCTTCAGAGATCATCCATGTGCAACTAACAACAGACAAAACTGCAATTCAAATTGTAGCTTGCTACAGATCACCTACCATGTCCCAGGACCCCCATTCCGCATTTCTAGAATCACTGGGAAACATAAAGGTCCTATCAAACACCCTAATATGGGGCAATTTCAATTGCCCAAATATTAACTGGGCGAACTATTCAAGTACTAACTCCCTTGCCCAACATTTCCTAGAATTTATAAACTCAAACGCCCTGGATCAACTGGTCAACACTCCCACCAGAGGTGACAACATATTGGACCTGGTCATCACCAGCATGGGTGACCAGTGTTCCACACCAGAGGTCAACCCCTTGCTGGTTACATCTGACCATAAACAAATCACTTTGGATATCCACATTCTGCCCCCACCCTGGACAAGGAAAACACCGTGAAAAACTTTTCAAAAGCAAACTTCACGTTACTTAAGACCGAAGTGGAAAGTTTCAAAGCCCCCATGCTAAAGGATAACGCTGTCCTCCTTTTTTTCCCCCGATTAGGGGTCGCCACACTGGATCACCTGTCCGCTCATGATTGGCAGTGGGGTTTTACAGTGTCGAGTTGCCAGCCCGGCGCCCAACCTTCCACAGAAGGCACACGCACACACTCACACTTAAGGCCAATTTAGAGTGTCCACGCCACTTACAGCATGTCTTTGGGATGTGGAAGGAAACTGGAGCACCCGGAGGAAATCCACGCAACCACAGGGAGGACATGCAGACTCCGCACCGAAGGCACCCCAGCCGAGGATCAAACCGGAGAACATCTTGCTGTGAGGCGGCAATGCTAACCGCTGCACTACCGTATGTAAGCTGCAAAATCCTTTACTAATGTATTGTACGGGCACCTACAAGAATGCATGGATTGTGCTATCCCAAGCAAAGCCAAGACTCTCTTCTAAGAAAAGGAAACCAGTCTGGTGGACCCCTGCCATAAACAAGTTTATACAATGGAAGGAAGACACTAGTAAAGAAAAAGAGTAAAATCCCAAGAAGGGAAGACTTCCCTGATCAGTATCAGCAAGAAACTACGATCCTTCATAAAATCATCCAAGGTGAGCTTCGAAAGAAAAATTGCCAAGGACTCCAAAGATAACCACAAGGCATTCTTTAGCTATGTCAAGAATCTAAGTGGCAATGCTCAGATCTGCTCAGAGTTAGTGCAGAATGGCACAAAATACACTGAACCGACTGATATTGCCAACATCCTGGCAGACATGTTCAGTGCAAACTTCACCCCTCTCTCACCCCCAAAAGGGCCTATAACCATACACGAAAAATGTAGAGCCCCTGAAATCACAGACATGCAGGTTAAAACAGCCCTCTCCAAAGCCAAAATCACAGCATCAATGGGACCGGACGGTGTCCCAGGCTGCGACCTATACGAGCTCAAAGATGACCTAACCCCTCACCTAAACACACTATTCAAACTCAGCCTCTCCACAGGCTACATACCCATAGAGTGGTGCACAGCAATGGTTATTCCACTCCACAAAGGTGGAGCCACAACAGACCCTGGGAACTATCGCCCTATAAGCCTGACTAGCTTGGTCTGCAAGGCTGTGGAGCACATCATCATGGAACTCATTAACAGCGACATTGGGAACCTCCAAACACTGGACCCTACCCAGTTCAGTTCTGTTAAGGGCAGATCATGCCTTCTAAACCTGGTGGACTTTTTTGAGACAGTTGCCAAGGCTATAGATGAGGGAAAGGTGGTACACACAGCCTACCTAGACCTCGCAAAGGCCTTCAACACCATTCCCCATTCTGGTATTATAGACAAGCTCACCAGCCTGAACATAAACCCCTATGTCACAAGATGGATTGCCAACTGGCTCATGGACAGAACCCACATGGTGAGAGTTGAGGGAGCTAGGTCTAACTCTAAACCGGTTACATGTGGTGTTCCCCAGGGCTCAGTCCTAGGACCCCTCCTGTTCGGCATATACTTCTCAGCGGTACAGGCAAGCACAGGAGGACAATGGCTGACCAGGTTCACAGATGACTGCAGACTAGGGGCTTTAATTGACTCTCCGGCTGACACAGACATCCTCCAAAAGGGTCTCACTGAGACAGATACCTGGTGTCAAAATCATGGCCTCAAGCTAAATGCTAAAAAGTGCATAGCCATCCCCTTTAGAAAAAACAAAGTACCCACAAACAACCACATAAGTGGTAGTCCCCTAAATACGGAAAACGTAATAAGGGATCTGGGGACCCAAGTAGATGGTAATCTCTCCTTTGATAATCACATTGCCAAAGTGGTTAGAAAATCCTTCTATGTGGCCCACCTAATCACAAAAGGGTTTGCATCCAGATCAAAAGAGGTCATTGTGCCCCTCTACTCATCACTCATCAGACCAGTCATAGAGTACAGCACCCCATTTGGGATGTACCTTACAAGACACCTGCAACAGCTGGAAAGACCACAGAAGTACCTCACCAAGAGGATCAATAGCCTTAAACAGATGCCCTATGCAGCTCGACTGAAGAAACTCCAGCTGTACTCAGTTGCATTCCGCTTACTCGGAGGTGATCTCTGCCTGACATACAAGGCCGTGTCCAACCCAGAATTGATGGACATGCTCCATCTAAATAAAATCTTATCCCCTCGAGCCACATGCTCTAGGGATCTAAACCTCACCACAACAATAAATAGGATGTGCTGGAAGGATAGATTCATGTCCCAGAGACTTCCCATGCTTTGGAACAAGATTCCAATCTACATTAGGCAGAGCTCCTCGCTAACACTCTTCAAGAGAAACCTTAACGAGTGGATGGGAAACAGAAAGTTTACTCTGGGGATCACTTCAGTGGCTCTGCTGAACAAAGGCACAGGGAACTAATCTAAGGGGATGTTGAAAGCCAACACATTCTGGCTAGGGTTATAAATGCCTTCAGGTAGATAGCCTAGTACCTACTTATGAACCTAAAGAGTACAGAGCATGTCTTTCAACTGTCCCAATTTTTAGCTCATATGGTTGGTCTGTTCCTCCTAAAATTTATAGTCTTCTGTGAAAACACTGGGGATTAAATTCATTAAATAATGACAGACATCTTAGTTTCAGGCTTTATATCCTTCAGAAAATGCATACTAATGGAAACCCTGTTATTTTAAGATTATAAGAACAATATTTAAAATCTGTCCATTTATTCCGTCCTTTGTTCCCCGGTAATTTGTAGCTCTGTCCCGATTTCTTGTGCTAAGAGGTTGAGAGTTAGAAAAACCTCTTAAATGATGCTGCCAGGCTATTGCTCGATTGCTTTCACACTTAACTCTCTCTCTCTCGCTCTCTCTCACACACACACACACACACACACACACACACACACACACACACACACACACACACACACACACAGTCCCTTCTGCTTTCATGCATGCATTTGCTTACACATGCAGACAGCAAAATAAACATACTTTTTTCGTGTTTCATTAAAATTGCTGCTTAGCGAGTATAAAATAGCTCAATTGATCTGTTTTACTCTCATACACACACTCACACAGACATAAACATGCACACATGCATGCTTTTTATTTTAAGTTTTTCTTTTTTTATTTTACACTGGCTAAACAGCAAAACGCTGCTTAGCGAGTGTAAAAATAATGGCGAAGTTTAGTTTTTTTTTTTTTTTTTGGTCTATGCTTCATGGCATCTTGTTAAGCTGCCGTGAATCATCGGACTTGTTTTTCAGCAGGCATTACCTGTAGATTAACAGCCTGCTGGAGCATGTTCGTTCTCCAATCAGAATGCAATCTACAGGTCACCTATTCACTAATGTTTTTTAACCATGCTTCGAGCTTCTGAGTTAGAGCTATTAGTTCACGACATTTTGCCCTTGTTTGCCACATGATGAGAGGTAGTATTCCACATTTTGGAAAAGAAACGTTGAACACAATGCTGGTAAGTGAACTGGCAATCCAAGGAGTTTCCGTGTAGGTTAGTATGAGTGTTTATGTATGTAGAAGTGGACAAGCCGGGGGGTTTGATAAAGAGCCAAGGGTATAGCTTGGCATTTAGAGGCTATTAAAAGCCAACCCAGAGCACACAATGAAGAGAGAGAAGAGAAGGACTGGAGTTTTGACCAGTGGTGCATAAACGTGTGCACACTCATGTCTCTTAAGAAACAGGCCAGCTTGATTGCTTATTACTTCTGTACAACCACCCCCCCCCCCCAAAAAAAAAAAAAACACGGCCATTTTCTGCTTATACTTCACTTGTCTGGTTGTGATGAAAGTGAAAAATGCCCTGCATCTTGCTTTTCAACCGATGAAAAACCAAATCCAATTTAACCTTTTCTTTCTTTGTAAAATTGTTCACTCTGCAAGCACGCATACTAGATTCATAGGTAGATACTAGGCTATTGGTACTAGGACCTATATAACCCTAGCCAAAAAGGTACCCTGACTTATGCCACCCAAGAAAATTATTTTCCTGTGCCCCTGTCGAGCAGAGCCACAGAAGTGATCCCCGGGGTGAATTTCCTATCTCCCATCCAATCATCAAGAGTTTTCTTGAAGAGTGCTAATGAGGAGCTTTGTTTGATATAGATAGGTAGTTTGTTCCAGAGTATAGGAAGAATCTGGGACAGGAATCTATCCCTCCAACATCTTCTGTTTATTGTGGTGACAAGGTTTGGATCCCTGGAGCATGTAGCTTGAAGGGATTGGGATTTCTTTAAGTGGAGCATGTCCAACAGCTCTGGGTTTGGCATAGCTTTGTATGTTAGGCAGAGATCACCTCTGAGTAGGCGATATGCAATGGAGTAAAGCTGGAGTTTTTTTGAAACAGTCTGCGTAGGGCATCTGTTTGAGGCCAGTAATCCTCTTTGTGAAGTATTTCTGCGGCCTTTTCAGTTGTTGTAGATATCTTGTGAGGTACATACCAAAAGGGGCACTGTATTCTATAATAGATCTAATGAGTGATGAGTAGAGGGGAACAAAGACCTCTTTTTTTTTTCCTGGATGAGAAACCTTTTGGGATGTGTGCCACGTAGAAGGATTTCCTGACTACTCTGGCAATGTGATTATCAAAGGAGAGACTACTCTCCACCTGTGTCCCAAGGTCTCTTACCATATTTTCGGTGTTAAGTAGACTATCACCTATGTGGTAGTTCATGGGTACAGAGTTTTTACCAAAAGGGATGATGCACTTTTTGGCATTGCACTTGAGGCCATGGCTTTGACATCGGGCATTTGTCTCAGTGATGCCCTTTTGTAGGATGTCCACATAGTTAGGAGTTTTGATTTATGGCTCCTAGTTTGCATTCATCTGCGAACTTCTTAGGCCAAAGACCTTCTGTGTTAGCCTGTATTTCAGAGAAGTAAGATACCAAACAGCAGAGGACCCAGGACTGAACCCTGTGGTACTCCACTTGTCACTGGTCTGAAGTCGAATTTGAAGTCTGCTACTTTCACAGTGTGGGTTCTGTCAGTGAGCCAGGTGGCAACCCATCTTGTGACATAGGGATTTATACCTAGTTTAGAGAATTTATCTATAATTCCAGAGTGGGGGATGGTGTTGAAAGCCTTGGGGAGATCTAGATAGGCTGCGTGAACCACCTTACCCTCATGTACGGCTCTGGTGACCACTTCAAAGAAGTCTATCAGGTTTAGGAGACATGATCTGCCTTTTACAAACCCGAACTGGGTGGGGTCCAGATTCTGGAGATTACCAATGTCATTGTTTATAAGTTCCATAGCCTTGCAGATCAGACTTGTCAGGCTAATGGGGGTGGTAGTTCCTGGGGTCCGTGGTGGCTCCCCCTTTGTGGAGTGGGATAACTGTCACTGTGCGCCATTCAGTGGGCACAAAGCCTGAGGTGAGGCTACGATTGAACATGGTACTTAGGTGGGGTGCCAGTTCGTTCTGTAGTTTGTGTAGAACGCTGCCTGGGATGTTGTCATGTCCCATGGATGCTGTGTTCTTGTCTTTTGGAGAGCGTGGTTTTTATCTGTGCAGCCATGATTACAGGAACTGTGCATTCTTCTGGTATAGAGATGGGCCCTTTAGGGGGTGAGAGGGGGTAAAGTTAGCACTGCCAGGATGCTGGCAATATCAGTTGGTTCTGTATATTTAGTGCCATTGTGCTGTAACTCAGAGCAGATCTGAGTGTTGCCATTGAGATTCTTGACATAGCTATAGAATGCTTTGTGGTTGTCTTTAGAATTAGTGGAGATTTTGTTTTCGTAAGGGATCTCAGCTTCTTACTGAGGCAGACCAGAGTTTCTTTCTTTTGTTGTAGAGTTTGTTTATGGCAGGGGACCACCAGATTGGCTTCCTTTTTTTGGAGAATAGCATCTTGGTTCTGTTAGGGATTGCACGATCCATGCACTGTGTAAGTGCTTAAGTGCATCTGTGTAGGATTCGGCAGTCATACCTCTATTGTCCGTCAGCATGGGTGTCATGAAGTTTGCCACTTCTGTCTTAAGAAGTGTGAAGTTGGCTTTGGTGAAATTGTTTTACGGTGGTTTCCCTAATGGGGGGTGGGGGTGGGATGTCGATGTCTAGGGTGATTAGCTTTTGGTCCGATCTGACTAATGAGGAATTGACCTCTGGTGTGGAACATCGGTTTCCCATGTTGGTAATGAACAAGTCTAGGATATTGCTGTCCCTGGTGGGGGTGTGGATAAGTTATCCAAGGCGTTGAAATTTATGAATTCGAGAAAATGTTGAGCACAAGAGTTGGTACATGAGTAGTTTTCCCAGTTAATGGTGGGGTAGTTCAAATTATCCATTATTAGGATGTTGGGTTGTACCCTAATATTTTCCAGTGTACTAAGAAATGAGGAGTGGGAATCCTGGGGCATGGTGGGGGATCTGTAGCTAACTACAATTCGGATTGCGGCCTTGCCCAGAGTTAGTTGCACTTGGATAATCTCGGATGCATTATACTGAGCAACTAGCCTGGAGATGTGGATATCCTTAATGAAGATGGATACTCCTCCGCCTGTAGTGTTTCCGTCCAAGTTAGGTGGCCGAAAGGTGTGGTATGAATTATAGCCCGGTAATGCAGAGGCACTCTCTCGAGCCTTGAACCAGGTCTCTGTCACTGCACAGATGTCGATGATGTTATGTGATCCTATCTCGCCTACATTCTGTACTGATGGGTTCGGAGCCGATCCTCGGCTCCGACTCGGCACGCTATACTATAGAACGAAGTCTCTTATTGGCTGAGCTATCCCACATCCCAGGATGCACCACCACTGCTTCCCCAGATCTCGGTTGCCGCTTTACAAGCAAAGACGTGGTCTCGGACTTGTCTGAGCTAAGTGCTTTTTCTTAAGAAATTTCTGTCAGAAATTTTTTGATAATCGACCCAAAAGCTGTTTTAACAGCTATCGTTGTGTGACTGAGTTTGAGGAAAATTTTGTGGTAATATTTATCTTTAATTTGAGGGAAAGGATCCTCGCGCGTGATTGTTATACTTAGTGTGAGTCTTGTGGTAGTATTATTAGTTGGTCAAGTATCCCGTTTATGTTAGAGGGGTCTTGCCCTAATTTTCAACATCTTTTAAAAAAATTTTGTGACTAAAGTTTATTTTTTGTGTAGTGATTGTGTTTCAACATGTCTAAAGAGCACGGACCTTCTGGGTTCAAAAAATGCTCTAAATGCAGTTACAAAATGTCCATAACGGACAATCACTCTTTATGTGTGTATTGTTTAGGCCCTAAACATCTTCAGGAGTCATGCAGTGTTTGTCACGCTTTTTCCTCCCGGGTCCTCCAAGAGAGGAAAAACAAATTGATTCTAAAAGGGCTTATTACACCTTCTTTTGAGGAGGCTTTATCTTCTTCCTCTTCACCTTTGAAGAAAAAGAAATCGTCTGCTCCGACCAGCCCGTCAGAACCGGCCACAAAGAAATCTCGGCAGGCTTCTCCATCGGCTCCACGGACTTCGGAGCCGAGGGCGGAACGGGATGCCTAGACTCTTCTGGCTTCGGAGCCGACGGCTAGAGCTTCGAGAGGCGGGTCACCTTCATCGGCTCCACTGGCTTCGGAGCCGATGAGAGTTGCCCGCTCAGACTCTTCCCCTTCGGCGCCGAAGTCCACTTCGGCTCAGAGGGAAATTGCAATGGTTGTGGAGTCTCCCTCGGCACCGATATTTATCGAGACGATTCAGAGCCGGTCCCCCAGTCCTTCGGAACCGGTGGAGAAGTCGACTCGAACTCGTTCAATCTCTTCTCGGTCTTCGAGGATGTCGGATTCGGACATTGACAGGATACTTCAAAGGCTGTTTCAGTCTCCAGTCTTCCAAAAGTTGGTTTCGGCTCCAGCTCAGTCGGCTCCGGAGCCGATTGCCCACCCTGTTGTCTTGGTTCCTCCTCTAACAGCCTCGGCACCGTTGGAGTCGGTGCTAGTGGAGCCGATGGAGGTTTTCGGGTCGGCTCCGACCCTTACTCCAACCCCGACCTTCGGGTCGGAGTTCGGTACACGGACCTCCTCAGTCGGCCCCGGGGGTGACGCTTTGGGACCGATGTTTTCGGTTCCGAGCCTCCCTCTCGGTGCGTCGGGGGTCGGACCTTCCCAGGACTCTGGGGGTCTGGCCTTCAGGGCCATGAGAAGTGCTTTGGCCAAATCTTCTTTGGCCACCTCCACCATCTCACCAGCACCTTCCCTTGGCACGGAGACTGGTTCCTTTGTAGTCCCCCTGTCTCAAGACAGCGGAGCCCTGGGGCCTGAGGTCACCCCCATTGGGGGTTCCCCCCTTCCTGAAGGTCCCTCCGAAGCGTCTTCGGAGGAACCTCTAAGGAAGAGACAGTGCAAGAGGAAGCACGTCGACTCCCCTGATGAGTCTCTCACCTCGGACACCGATCTCGATGATGCGGAGGGGTCCCCCAAGTCGTCCTCGGATGATGTCTCCTTTGCGGACATTTTGGAAATCCTGAAGCAACGAGGCGACTGGCAGTCCAAACCCCCTTCCGCTGAGGAGTCGGTATTCCTCAAGGCCTTCGGGGCTCAGCCCTCCGCCTCCTGGGTGTCTCCGCCCTTCGATGAGCTTCTGGATTTGATCTCTCGAAGGGCGTGGGAGCACCCAGATTCTGTGGAACCGGTGCCAGCTCGCCCTACTAAATTTCTTTCAGCCCCCCTCGAAAAGGATTTCCTCTCCAAAGGTGTGGCTGTAGATGCCCTGGTGGTGGCATCTGCTACCCAACAAGATGTGGCAGAAGCTTCGACGTCCGTCCATCCTCCTAATAAAGAGTCCAGGAGCATGGATCGGTATGGGAAGTGCACCCTTACTTCAGCAGCCTTTACTTTAAGGTCTCTGAATTATCTGACGCACTTCACCAGACTTCAGAGAGATCTGGTCAAGGAACTTGCAGATACCCTCTCTGGTAACCTACCTGAGCAGTTGGCCCAGACGGTTAGCTCTCATTTGGCTACCCTATCGTCGATATCCAACTCGTCCATGAGGCTCATTTCGTATGCAGCCGAGGGGGCGAGTAGAGCGGCGGGAACAGGTGTTGCTCTACGGAGACAAGCCTGGCTTCGCCTGTGTCATTTTGCGGAAGCCTTCAAGTCTTCCTTTGCCGACGCTCCCTTTGATGGGTCCTCTTTGTTTGGACCCAAGGTAAAGGACACCTTGACTCGCTGTGAACAAGAGGGTAAGACTTTGACTGCCGTAGGGGCACGGTTTTCCACTCCCTTCAGGCCTTATCCCAAGGCTAGAAGAGGGGGGAAAATGTGGTTCCGTAAATCTCAAAAGACTTACTCCTCACAGCAGGGCGATTCCCCTTTTAGAGGCAGAGGAGGGGGAAATTTTTCAGGAAGACGCCGTCCCAGAGGCGGCGGAGGCCCCCGCAACACTGGAGACCGCGAGTCCTTTCATGGCTCCTCAACCTTCCAGCATCCCTGAAGGATTGCCCGACTGTGCAGCTCCGGAGCCAGTCGGGGATCGTTTTTTGAAGCACCTAAAGGTCTGGGAGAATATCACTCAGGACCGATGAGTGCTCCGAATCATCGCCGGAGGTTACACCATCCGTTTTTCTCAGCCCCCCCACCATCCCGAAAAATCCCAGACCCACCACCCAGTCAACGGGATCTTGCAGCCATCGAAATCTCAAAGCTGCTTCAAAAAGGAGTCATCCAACCGGTCCCCGTAGACCAGACCGGATTAGGGACTTACTCAAGATTCTTTTTGGTGCCAAAAAAGACCGGGGACTTGAGGCCCATTTTGGATCTCTGCAAGCTAAATCGATCAGTCAAGAAATCCAAGTTCCGGATGGTCACCTTGCAATCCATTCTCCCGCTGCTGGAGAAAGGTGTTTGGATGTGCTCCATAGATCTCAAGGACTCCTATTATCACATCCTGATAGATCAGGCATCCAGGAGACACTTGCGCTTCAGCCTGGGAGACAGTCATTTTCAATTCCGTGCACTGCCCTTTGGTCTCACCACAGCCCCCAGGGTGTTCACCAAATGTTTGGCGGTGGTGACTGCTCACCTGAGAAGTCTAGGATTCCAGGTGTTTCCATACCTAGACGACTGGCTCCTAACTGCCACCTCCAGGCGTCTACTCTTACAAAACCTAGCAGCCACTATATCTCTAGGCAACTCCCTAGGAATCACCTTCAATTGGGCAAAGTCTGTGTTGCTGCCATCTCAGCGCATACGGTTTATCGGAGTAGAGATAGACTCAAAGCAAATGCGGGTCTATCTTCCTACAGAGAGGATAGAAACATTACAGTCTCAAGTTCGAGCCTTGCTTCTCAAACGCCGAGCCCCAGCCAGGATGGTCCTACAACTGTTAGGTTCCATGTCGGCCACCGTTCTCCTAGTCCCCTTGGCAAGATTACATATGAGGATTCTCCAGTGGCTCTTGTCAGTCCAGTGGTCTTATCAGGATCTCCCTCTCAGTCACCTCATTCTGATCAAAGAGACGTGCAAACAGGACCTTCGTTGGTGGCTTCTTTCCTCCAACCTGGATCAGGGGCGACCCTTCGTTCCACCACCTCCAGTGGCCACATTGACTACGGACGCCTCCCAGACAGGATGGGGGGCATTACCTGGGCAGGTCAGTCCAAGGCAAGTGGCATTCCGACGAGAGTCTCCTTCACATCAACATACTAGAAATGAGGGCGGTGCTTCTATCCCTGCAGGCACTACACGATTACCACCCCCCGGGCGTGATTGCCATTCAGTCCGACAACATGTCAGTAGTCTGGTACCTGAACAAGCAGGGAGGGACCAGGTCCTACCCCCTTTGCAGAGAGGCCATGAAAGTATGGGATTGGGCGATTGCAACCAAACGTTTTCTGGTAGCAACACACATTCCTGGGAGATCCAATGTGATAGCTAACAGACTGAGCAGAACTATTCTCTCCCCTCACGAGTGGTCTCTGAACGACAGAGTGGCAACTCTGATTTTCAGAAGATGGGGAACTCCTTGTTGCGACCTTTTCGCAACCCCCCTCAACATGAAATGCCAGCAGTTCTTCTCTCTCACCCCAGTTCCGGGGGAGGTTCCCAAGGACGCCCTAGTCCAAGAGTGGCCCACCGGCCTGCTATACGCCTTTCCACCGGTTCCCCTTCTTCCCAAAGTGATCCAGAAGACGATTTGCTTGGAGAGCAAAATGATTTTAGTTGCCCCATACTGGCCTCGTCAAGTCTGGTTTCCCTTTCTTCGGAAATATGCACTGGACGGTCCATGGTTCCTGGACCAAGTTCCGGATCTCTTGACCCATCAGTCGGGACAGCTTCATCAGTCCCTCCACTCGTTGAGGTCAACAGCTTGGCTCCTCCTCTTCCGACCATAGTCGGGAACCATGCTTTGGACCCGGAAGTCATGCATATCTTGTCCTCGGCCCATAAGACTTCTACTAAGAAAATGTATAACAGCAAATGGAAGAGATTTGCTATTTGGGCCCAACTCCGGGGATTAGATCCCATAACTGTCCCGGTGTCAGAGGTTCTGAAGTTTTTAGCTTCTCTGTTCAATCAAGGTTCTTCGGTCTCTACCATCAAGGTTCAATTGGCAGCTATTTCCAATTTTCATGAGAGCATAGAACCACCTTTGATGAGCAACAAGTTGTGTAAAGCCTTCATGAAAGGTGCTGGGCTGCTTCGGCCCCCGATATCTCATCCCGCTCCACTGTGGGACCTTAATGTTGTGTTAGCTGCTTTGACCTCTTCCCCCTTTGAACCGGCAGCAACTTGTGGCTTGAAATTTCTTTCTTGGAAGACTGCTTTCTTAGTTGCAATTACATCAGCCAGAAGAGTTTCGGAACTTCAAGCCCTATGTGTCAAGCCACCATACCTGTTTTTTCACAAGGATAGAGTATCCCTCAGACCAAATCCATCCTTTGTTCCTAAGGTTTGTTCTAGTTTTTGTCTGCAACAGTCATTGGAACTTCCAGTTTTCTTCCCAAAGTACTCGAATAGAGCGGAATACATCTTTCACACCTTGGATGTTCACAGACAATTGCGCTTCTATTTGGATAGGACGCACCAAACACGGAAAACAGATCAGTTGTTTGTGTCCTTTTCAGACAATAAATTGGGCAAAGCCGTCACAAAAGTCACTATTGCCAAGTGGATCAGAGACTGTATTAGTCATACTTACTTCATTTCTAATAAAGAGCTTACAACTCCAGTGAAAGCTCATTCTACCAGGGCTATGGCTACTTCGGCAGCTTTTCATTCTAAGCTTGCCATTAGTGACATTTGTGCTGCGGCTGCGTGGTCTTCTCCTCACACCTTCATTTCTCATTACAAATTGGACTTGGCATCTCGGGGGCGAGCTTCCTTAGGTTCCACAGTTCTCAGGAGTGTTTTCCAGTGAGCCACCCAGGAATCAGGTGCTAGGGACGCTGTCCCATCAGTACAGAATGTAGGCGGGATAGGATCACATAACATCTTTTAGTTATGTACTTACCATAACTTTAGATGTATGGGATCCATCTCGCCTACATTCCTAATAACCCACCCTCCTTCCCCCTGCCTTGGAGATCAGAACAGACCGGACGGTTCGAGTTTAGCTGTTTCACCTTGAAACACCTGGCAATATTATATCAACAGTCTATGTGTGTGTGCATGTGTGCGGACAAACAAGATCTGGGGAAGCAGTGGTGGTGCATCCTGGGATGTGGGATAGCTCAGCCAATAAGAGACTTCGTTCTATAGTATAGCGTGCCGAGTCAGAGCCGAGGATCGGCTCCGAACCCATCAGTACAGAATGTAGGTGAGATGGATCCCATACATCTAAAGTTATGGTAAGTACATAACTAAAAGTTCTCCATTTTAAGGAGTGCCTCGAGTGAGTGCATTTTGAGGTTTAGACTTCTATCACTGAGTAACATTACCCTCAGATTTTGCTTGCTTGTAGCTGTTATGGTGGTGAATTTGTCATTTGAACCTTGCCTAAAAAAGGTACTATAGGGGTGGCAAGAACCTTAATCAGTATCCGGAATCCCAAAAGTGACAGGTGCAGGCCATCTCTGGCAAAGCATCGTGGTTTGTCGATCATGTCATCCCAGGCAGACAGATACTGGATCCCCTTAGAATGACACCAGAAGCTTAGCCAATTGTCGAAGTCAATCATTTTGTCCTTGTACTGTGGTATAATTCTGGGTGATGGCAGGATGCTACTGAGGGCTAGGGTCATACCTGCTTGGGCTACAAGATCAGACAGCTCCTCCATGTCTCTTTTCATGTAGACCAGGGAGGTACGTTTCAGGTCATTCACACCTACATGGACAAGGCAGAGTCATATTTGTATTTGTGGAGTGACCTGAGTGCGTGTGTTATGTGGCAGATCCTGGCACCTGACAGGCAGCTGACAGTAACGTTCTCCTTGTTTAGCCTGGTGAGTGGAACATCAGTGTGCCCGACTATAGATTCACATATGACTAGAGTGTTGGGTACGTTGTTATACCTTATGGGCTGTGGTTGAGTG